>NC_086245.2:23675786-23848286 GCF_036321145.2 Pelmatolapia mariae | reverse complement strand
TCAATACTAAAGGACACTTTGCGCTTGTCTATAAGATGCCAGGACGATGACGAAATGGGAATGATAACAGGCTGGGTACCATGAGGTGGGGTTTTTTTTTTTTTGGGAGGGGGGGTGTCTTCAGCCTCTGCTTTTATCTCACTGATTCATTTTCCAATTTCTTTCACACCTTTTCCTGCCTAAGAATAATTGCAAACTTACTTTCTTCTGCATGATAACACTGCTTACATGCTATTACATCATGTGCCTCACAGTAAATGAACTGGACAAAGATCGCCATGACCACAGAGTTTTTCAGGTGTCCAGCCGGCGAAGAGATGCCGACCGTACTGTCTCGTTTGTTCCGTCTTTTTTAAAGCCTGCTGTATAAATGCGTCTCCATCCTGATGAATGATCCCACAGGGACAGTCCCACAGAGGCCACATTTACACTTATTGATGAGGTTAGCTTTCACTGTGACATTTGCTTTATACACACGCTCTCAATTAGTTTTAAAAAAGAGTTGCAGGAGTGTGTTCGCTCTACATCTCTTTTCTTTGTCATTCCCTTCACACCACACATATCCGTACACATCCGCACATACTTACTTATTTATCATCTTCATGCACACATGCACCTACTCTGAAGACTCCCCACAGGACTTTTGATTGCAGCTAGACTGTTTTGTATTCATATGAGAGATTCTCAACACTCTCTATTTCTATCATATGAATACAAAATAGTTAAGGCAGAATCAAAAGAGACCTAAGAAATCTCTTCTATCCTTCTCTTCTCCATCTCGTCTCCTCGCGGCGATTCCTCTGACACTTGATTGAACCATTTTATCTTGTTAAGAGGGGACTGAGTGTAAAAGGAGACCCCTCAGCCGTAAACTTCAAAACATGGTTCCCTGTGATTCCACAAAACGTTAACTGCACGCAGAGATCCAAATTTCCTTTTCCTTAGCGAGATATACTGTAATACCCACTTTTCTCAATATGTTGTTTCATTCATCTTTCTTGTACCTCACTCCCGCCCCAACCCCTGCAAAGTACTTGAGTTAAGTGGGGAGGCTTGCTTCCCAGTTGGAAAGTAACATTTGTCTTCCTGGTCCTGGTCCCTCTGAAAAAAAAAATAATCAGGGAATAGTCAAAGAAAAATGCCTGCCAGGAGGATTGGTTCTTTAAAAGACGAGTACATTCTCAATGGTCTTGCACGTGTTCTTCTGAGAGCTCTAAGTAAAAAACAGAAAAACAACACTTGGATTTTTTTTTTTTTACATGATAATGTCAGCATGTGTTCTTACAGTCGTCCTGCAGGACTCTTACCCTCCTTCTGTATTCTAGATGTCGCTGTCTTCGCATCCCTCACATGCGAGTGTTCATTCCCGACTCAGAAAAAAAGATGCGGTATTCGGATGCTCTATCTGTGACTTGAATGGTGACTTTCCACATCTGGAAATCGAGCACAATGCTGTTAAACAGCTCGGTTGACTTAAGACATGAGATTTTTCTACACGTGAGTCGGTCCAACATGTGACTTGTACTTGATTCTGACATTCTGGATTAGGCAAATCCCCCACTCCCAAAAAAACCCATTATGCTCAAGCACAAAATCAATATTGTCTCAGTACACACACACAAGAGCACACATTTATATGTCTAAACAAGAAGGCAGATGCCCATACATATATTTGAAAAAAAAATATTTTTTTGGTTTTATTTATTTATTCAATCTGGCAAATTCAGTGAAACCTTTCAGCATCTCCTGTCTAAAGTATGGGGAGGTGGAGCGTAAGTGGATCATAGTACCTGAGGGTTTCATAACAGCATTTGCATAACAAGCATCTAACTGCCAGAGGCACGTACATGACCGGGATGGAGACCTTTGAACGCAGTCTTTGTTTGCTTAAAGTGAAGGGAATAGTCAGCATGTGGAATATTAGCAGAGCAACACTCAAACTACTTTAACAAGTATAATGACGCTTGGGGTCATGTGAGAAATGCTTCAGTAGATCAACGCTACTTACACCTGTGAGCCGTCAAGGAGAGTCGCTTTCTTCTTCTGCTGCACTTCAGAGTCAATTGTCCTGCTCAAGTGCTCTTCAGCAGGAGTTGATTAAAAAAAAAAGGTCACACTTACACCCACGTTTTGATTCAAACCACTGAAAGTTTGAGATCTGTTTCATCAGACTTTTGTTTGCAGTGGCAGCAGCCTAAAGTGGTCTTTTTTTCTTCTTTCTTTTTTTTGTTTAGCATTAATAAAAATGTAAAGGTTTGACTCTCTCTGCCATTAAGCAGAAAAAATGTAAAGATCTATCATCTATGCATTTGTAAGATTAGCATTTTAGCAACAGAAAGATTAGCAGGGAAATGAATACCATGAGAAGGAATGATATTTATTCCAGTTTCTTATCATATGAAAGCTTGTGTTGTGAATGTGATGCCATACCAATATATATTCATGTGTGGTGCTAAGCCCAAAAGTTCTGATGAAGGTCACAAACAAAAAGAAGCTTATAACTAGGATTTGCCGGTGAAAAATCCTTGTGCAACTTTACTTTTCAGTATTCAGCATCGAAGCATATTATGATCCTTTAGCAGATTCTGAGAAAAATCTCAGAAATTCTATCGCTAAAGTTATAAACTTTAGTGATAGATTAGAGTGGTACATTTAGGAGAAGAAACTCACAGTTTTCTAAGAGCCATGCCAACAACAAGTGTTTTTACCATTAGCAGACAGTGGTGTAAAAATAAGTGACATGTGTATCAGGATTTATAGCATTTTAATCCGAGAGTATTATATCACATTACTCGCAAAGGCTCCAATGCGCCTGATAAATGTAGCAGGTTTACGTCCGTGTGTTCGTATCTGTGTAAAAAGCATCAAAGCTTATGTAAGACTATGTAATACTGCGTGTCCTTTAAAATAGCTATCGGTGTTCATTTATGTGAATATTTACTGGTCTGCCTGTCTGCACATGTTTGTTTTATGTGCACTTCTTTCACAAGCATTGCGACAGCACTTGTCAAGTAGGTTACATACAGTATCCACACACACACACAGACACACACGGCACATTGTGCGGGTAGCCTCTGGCTGCTGCTCACACATCAGACAGTATGGGAATCGGAGTCTGACACCAATTATGCAGAAACGGTGGGAACTTGTTGCTAAACCCGACATATCAGTGGGTTGCTGTTTCTCCTCTGCATCATCTATACCTCAAGGCTCTGTGTGGGTCTGTGTGTAAAGCCATGAGAATAGTAAAAGCACATGAAGTACCATGATCCCCAGCATTCACAGGATACTGGGAAACAGATTACCATTCAAGTCACAGATTTGGGGTTTTTTTTCTTTAAAAAGTGAGCACTGGTAAAATTTATAGAAATTAAAAGCTCGCGTAAGATTCTTCACAAAATATAAATAGACATATACACAGCTCTACAAATTGTTTTCTTTAAAACAAATGAATTTAGGTGCAGCGTAAGCATTATATTCCAATAACTTTAACTTCAGAATGCAGCTGTTTGCTTTGCATTAAAGCTATAATTATTGAAACATGAGGGAAAGTGTCAGGAATTTGCCTCGGTCCAAAATGTTTGTTAGAGAATTAGCATAAAGTTGTTTTTTCTGGTGGATTTTCAAGTTAATTTCCCGCTAAAGTTTTGCAGCACCATTTAGTATTTTCTGACATTTTTGCACCAATACACATATCCACACACAAACAAACACAAACGGCACATTGTGCAGGTAGCCTCTGGCCTGTGCACATCTGAGCTCTTATTGAAGGTGTATCGGTGAATTTGTACAAGTAGTGTGCTTGAAGCAACATTAGAGACTGTGTTTCTATTGCTGCAGCACATTAGAAGACAAATAAACTGTGCGATAAATTCTTTTATTCTGTGTCAGCACAACAGTTTAGCACATCCTCATTACTTTATAGTCACCTATTTTGAAGGCTTGCCAGACAGCAGTGTGTTTCAGAGAGAGAGAAGAAAAAAATCAAAGCAACAATTTAAATGATTATAAATACACGTTTGAGTCTCTCATGCAGGGTAAAGCTGCAAAGTCTTTTGTATTGAGTGATAGTCAACAAATGCCACCTGATCTAGCTTGCACTACTTTCTGCCCTTTTACTCCTCCACAGCTTGTCCAAAATCTTAACGTACACGCAGTCATGCTCAACACTGCGAACTATGCGTCATTATAAATCACGGCACAGTCGAGGCTACCGCACTTACAAACAGGCACACACGTACCGCACGCTATAGTGCTTTTCACATCCATCGGACCACCAGCTGGCTGACAGCTGTCTAAGCCAAAGTGAAGGGTAGATATTTTGACAGCATCATCTTTCTGATGTCTAGACTGAAACTATTAAATGCTGTGGCAGATGTATCTGTTTGACTGACATTGTGGAACATCCCTTGAATGCTCTGGATCCGGCGTCGGTGATTCACTTTAAAAAGTTATTTGTTTCCCTCGTTTACACTTGACCTTAACTGTGTTTTTGTCCTTTCTATATTGTCATTGCCTCCTTTAATCACATTACCTGTTGTAATTTGATTCTTTAAAATATACGGTTTCAGGTAATCCGTTTATTTCTCCTGGTTGTCTTCAGACTCGTCATTGCATTTTAGAAAATGCGGACGTTATACCTGTTGCTTTATCACAGGGGTAATTTTTTCTTAATATGTATTGAAAAACAATTGCAGTCCTTTCTTGTCTTCCCTCCATCAGAAGGACATGTGGGCTGCAACATAATTAAATATAAGGGTTTTCTTCTTTTTTTCAGAGGTGTTTTGTGTATTTTTTTTTTCCATTAATTTCATCACAAAGACTCATCCATCAACTGTCAGTGCCTCTGAAGTCTGTTTTTATTTTTGTTTGTTTGGGTTTTGTTTTTTGTTTTTTTCAGTCTTCATTTCCTGGTTTTCCACACGGAAGAGGTCCATGATGTGCTTCGGATCTGGGATGGGCCCCAGGATGGAGGTGTCCTGCTGAGGGAGCTAAGTGGCTCAGCGCTGCCCCAAGACGTCCACAGCACCTTTAACACTATCAGCCTGCAGTTCACCACAGACTTCTTCACTAGCAAACAAGGCTTCGCTCTTCAGTTTTCTGGTGAGAGAGGGAGGGGAGAGGGGGGGGGGGGGGGGGATGATAGGAGGTGATGGGAATGTTAAATGAACATAACTGGGTGGGACCAGTTTCAGCTCTCACACATTTCACTGCAGGAGATGACAATAATACCCTCTTTTCATCTTCTAATCGTGCGCCATTAAATGCTCTTTCACTCACTGAGCCTTTCTTTGCTCCTTCAGTGTCTACTGCAACCTCCTGCAATGACCCAGGCATGCCTACTAATGGGACCCGCGGTGGCGACAGCAGGGAACCCGGAGACCATGTGGTGTTCCAGTGTGATCCGGGTTACATCCTGCAGGGGGCCAACAGGATCACCTGCACTGAAATCAATGGTCGCTTCTTCTGGCAGCCAGACCCTCCTACATGCACAGGTACTCTACAACATAACCCCATCCGTATTACGAAAGCCTGTATGGATGAGGATCACAGCTTTACTACTGCTGTGCAAGTGCTAAGACCGAGGCTCCTCATATTTTATTATATTCGTATTATTTCCTGCCGCCTGCCTAATACAGTCTACTGTATATCTCCTCTTACTGGCCTGACTCTTGTGGAACAGGTAGAGAATACAGATTCCTAACTCGATTACTTAACAGACTCCTTAAGTGAATCTTAAGTGGCAAACCTGATTGCCATGTTCCCTCGACATTTACTGAAGTCACTGCGGCAGACAGAGAGATCTGATTATCCTGTTCCTCAATAACAACACAGACCTCTCAGTCAGACCTACACTCTTTGTACAGTCTTTGTGTTAATATATTATCGCACGTGGTTCTCTGCTAAACAGTGTGAAGTCATTAACAATAGCAATTAAGACCTTGTAATTAGCTGCCTTATTTAATTAGCACTTAGCTTAATTAGATCATTTTTGGTGAACAATCGGACACTTCTGACACAGGTGAGAATGAGGTAAGAGAACATCTGTGTGCATTAGCTAAGTCTCAGTTAGATCAATCAACTGCTGCTCCAACTTCCTGTGGGGAAGCTGCACAGCACATAGAGTAGGAGGTGAGGTTCTTACAGCTGTGTAGCTGTGTTGTTTTGGGGCAATTTTTGACCAGTAAGTTTTTCATTTGTTTTTCAAATTGATTTTCATTATAAGTTGTCACTTTGATCGGTTGTGCGGTGCATTAGAAAAATAAAAATTTAAAGGTAGCAATTTGTCAGATTCCAAAGCTTAGGGACACTTGGTGATCAAACGCAATCCCAAAACTCACTGATAAGTATTTATTTTGAGAACAACAAACTCTTTTTGGCTATAATCAGCCATCAGCACAATCAGAGGGAAAAAACCATTATATAGATCCAGGCTCTCAAAGTCCAAAAGGCTTAAAGAAGATTTACCGTTGAGTTGTTTCCTGCAGTCTATTTTAACTACATAATAGGACTTCTGTTTCATCCTTCTTCCAGCTTAAACATTGCATATTTTCCTCACTTATATAGACTCTGGTTGTTTGGCAGCATCATGTAGTTGTAATCTATATATGGTTTATTTGAGGTTCACTTGCAGTATGCACCATACAATTGTGTGTCCTCTGTTTTGATCATTTTTGTTGTTTATTTATTTTTAACTGGGATGATGGAGGCTCATACTGGAAATGTGTTGGTCTTACCCAACAAGAAATACTAAGAAGAACACTTATCAGTGAGTTCTCAAATAAAACGAAACACACATTTATGCAATGAAAAATAAAGGATCCCAGCATCTTAAGATAAACTGAGATCAGCTCTGTTGTTTGATAGCAGTTCAGTTGCTGTCCAGATGCCACTGCTGTTTACTCCTTGACTGCAGTGAACTGTAATGGATTTCTTCCTTGTCATAGCTCCATGTGGCGGGAACCTGACAGGTCCTAGTGGGCTGATTCTGTCTCCAGACTATCCTGAACCGTATCCTCACGGACGAGAGTGTGACTGGACAGTTACTGTCACACAGGACTATGTCATCTCTCTGACCTTCAACCAGTAAGCATTCAGTAGAAAAAAAAGGAAAAAATGGCAACGCATATGTTTTGACTTTTCAACAGAGGGGGGGGATTTATGCTTCAGTTGATCTTTTAACCTTTTACGCTTTTCACATTTTATTTTCAAAGTCATCCTAGTAAAGCGTTGTTACCGTACTCGCAGCCTTTCTAAGTAGCAGTTATGTGACTATATATGTTATTCTCTATAACCAGGTTCAGCTTGGAGCCAAGTTATGACTTCTTGCACATCTATGATGGACCGGACTCCCTCAGCCCCTTGTTGGGTAGCTTTTATGGCACAGATGTTCCCGATCGTATTGAGAGCAGCTCCAACACGCTCTTCTTGGCTTTCCGCAGCGACGCCTCTCTCAGCAGCAATGGATTTGTGCTGCAGTACACAGGTACATGACTTTTCTTTGAAGGAACACCTTAAAGCAATGCAGTTTTTGGTTAATAGGGTAAAAACAGTGAAGCTGGGAGAAAGATTTTTTTGTCTTTTTTGCATTTCCATGAGAATTAAAGTGTTCATTTTGGCTTTTTTTTTTTCCCAAATCCAGCATCTTATAATTCTGAACAAAACAGCAGATTTCAAGAAGGTTGCATAGCTTTATCCCCTGAACAGTTCACATTTTAAAATTCTTCCTCTGGCACAGTGAGAGTGCATTTACCCTCTGCTGCTTATCGACCTTGCAGATTGTTTCTTTTTAACTTTCCCTTTAGTGTAGTCCAGAGCGGATACGATTACTGGTGTGAAAACATTCTCCAGTGAAAGAATGGGTTGTCTGTGCTGCAGCATCCTGATCGCAACCTCCGTGTTTCTGCTATGGCCTGATTGGGTGTCATTATTAACGTGTGCCTCCTAGCAGGAATTCTGAAAACAAACAACTGTCGGCTCGTGATCAGTGCAGCTGCACTAAAGGCCTCTGATAGATTGGAGCAAACAGCATTTTGTTGTCTCATGTCTAAGCATGGTTGACCGCAGCACATTGTTCAGGGGACCCAAATGTATCTGTTCGCGAGTGGTCACAGAGGGCCACTTGGTTTAAGGATTGTGTTGCACATCTGTTTGTTCTGCATTTTTGTTTCAGCCTTGTAGGGGACTACCTCACTTCCTAGCAAATACACAGATGCTGAGGAAGCTGTAAATTAGACACAGCATCTATGTTAGGGGCTTTGCTTGAGAGAGCAGTGTTAAATCTTCCTAAGTCTCCCTACCTCAATTAGAGTTGTTTAAGGTATCAGACACTTAACCAATTCCAGATTGACCCCAAAGCTTCCCGTTTCTTGGCTCGCGCTCAGGTAGGATTTGATGTACAAGCAGTCGACTGATTTGAGAACTCTACCTGTTTATGCGCCGCAGCCCTCCAACTCATTGGCAAACTGTCCTTAAATGAAGTGAGAAACAATGTTTCTGCAAGACAGCGTTACAGAGTCTACCCCTTAACTCACTCTCAGCAACATTCACTGCAGTGTGTGATATTGTATGGCCAATCTGGTAGAGCAGATGGACCCAGTGTGTGGCTTCGAAAAACTCCCTCACCCCACTTCCAATTCTCCACACTAATGAACCATAACCAAATAATACATAAATTACCTCCTCGGTTTCAGACAAACAACATGGCACAAAAGCGCGTTTGGCTGCGAGTTCGGGTCTGGTTGGTAAGGAGACAGCACGTCGACGAGTTGGCCCGATCCGGCATTTGGTCAACCCGGCCCTGAAAATTGTATTACAAAATGCGCCCGAGGTGCTGTCAGCCTCTTCACTGAGCAGTCTTTATGTCTTTCTGTTTTCTTGTCTCAGGCATCCTTTGATTAGGTCTTTTACGCTTTTCACATTGGCTCTCCAGGGAAATATGTGGACTCAAAGACTTTCCATACCTGAGCCACATTTAAATGACACTCACAAGACACAGACAAGGACATTTACACACAAAAACATGCACATTATTTCTCTAATCCAACACCTTCATCAAATCTTGGGCTCTCTTGCAATTTACCACTAAATGTCTCCTTTAAAAACACAACAATAAAATGGAAAAAAGAGACGATGCATTTCTCACATCTTCACTCACATCTATAAATCAGGGTCAAGGCTTGTTAAATCAGCTCATTTTATTGGGGTGACCAACCTACAGACCAGCTTGTGCCAAGGGCCAGCCCTTTCCTAATGCCTACTATATCTATCACAGCTCCGTTGTCTCTTTTCATGTCCATCATTTTTACCCTTCAGCCCGAAAAGCTTGGGGTATTTTTGTCGAGGGTGAGGGCAGGGTGTCCTAGCTGACATCTTTCTTATCGTTGAAAGATGTTTTCACCACCAATATATATATTTCTTTCATGACATTTCAAAACAAGGTTCATGTCTAAATAACCCTTGTTTAGAACAGGTAGTGGCAGTCAGCAGACATACCTGGCCCTAGCACTCTGTGATATCATTAGTTCCCCAACTTTCAGCTTAGAAATTCAACATTTATTTACTGTGTGTCTAATTTTGTCATCAATGAATTAGAAATTTGATCTTGTACACCATGTACTTCTTTAAAGTACTTGGTGTACAATGCGAAATATAAATCTTTAAGTGCAAGATGATATAAGGAGGCCAAAAATTCTTAAAATATAAAGGTGTCATACTTTGATTATTTTCAGTGAAGCGATAAAATACAAAAAGAATGTTACATTTTCTGTCAGCTCTGGGACTCATTTTAATGTGGGTTAGTTTTTGTTGACCTCCCAGTGAACCTTTTTTAAGAAATGTTTCTGCTATATGAACATTGTTACAGTGTTCCCTATTTAAAGTTTGCACTCAGCTAGCTCCTGTTGACACAGCTCAGGTTCTTGAACATATATTCTGTCAGACACTCAAGTGTCAGTTGAAATTTCCCTAATGAGAAAACAGTTGACTCACCTTCCTACGCTGGGTGTAAGTCATCAAATATTAAAGTTTGCTGGGAAAGTGGACTGGGTTTTAAGATTGAATTAAATTGCTTTGGGCATTCCCCCCCCCCCCCCCCCCCCCCATGTTTATTTTAGCAGTAAAGGTGTGAAGTGTGACAAATTGACAGGCCTCCACTCACGTGTACATTTTCCACCTGAGAACAATGCGATGGTAAATTGAGGAAGACATCTTTCTTATGACCTCAGAAGTGATGATTGATATGTGTGGTCGGTTGCAGGGTGTGTGTAAGTGAAGTTTGGCAGGGTGCGAGTGTAGGTGTGTGTGTGTCTTTGACAAAGAAAGCTTGCGTATGTGCATTGTCTTCTCTAGTTGACTGCACAGCGAAGCGTTGGTTGAGAGGCGGTTGTGTGCAGTCAGCAGACCTTGGGCCAGAGCCATGCCACTCTCAATCAGCTGCCTGTCTTTCTCCACAGCCATACATACCCCAGCAGCCACAGATGAGAGGCCACCGTCAAGGGCTAGAGAGAAAAGTGGCAGTCAGTCAGTGAGATATATTTACTGACAGAGGAAAGCACAGAGTTGCAGGAAACGGTGGGGCGGGGGTGAAAGCAAACGCAGTCACCAAAGGAGGAAGGGAAGTTCGAAATCCAAGTGTATCAGTAACCTTAGGCAGAAAACAGCTTCTGTTCCAGTATCACGGCTACAGCTGGATGCAGAAAAAAAACATCCTTTCATGGAATAACAACGCCTGTTCACTTCTGTCACTGATTTTCCACTGCATTACCTCTCTCTGCAGAGAACCCTAGGGAGTCTTGCTTCGAGCCCGGCCTGGTGCGCAATGGGACACGGGTGGGCACCGATCTCAAGCTGGGCTCCACCGTCACCTACCACTGCGACAGTGGTTACACACTAGAGGGAGACCCAACGCTCACTTGCATCATGGGGGTGGACGGCAAGCCGAGCTGGAACAAACCCAAACCCATCTGCATTGGTAAACACTGACATCTGGAGACGGTTGTTAGGAACACAAACCACATCAGTGCTTATAGATTTGTCACGTGTAAACATGTCTATACGATTAGGCTATTTTTCCCATAGAGCAGTGTCCTACAGGTGTATGTGCAAAGCTGTGTGGGTTTTGCTAACATTAATAGTTTTGCAAGTGCAGCTTTAATTTAAAGAGTGCTGCTTATTTTGCATATATTCTCCTCACCTTCACAGCGGAACACGCGTCATTCTGACTGCTCTCTGATATTCCCATGACACGACTAGCTCACGCTGCGCGCATTCCCCCCGGAGAGCTCGTGAAAGATCCCTGACGCCACAGAATCGTATGGCTCTCACAGTGTGAAGCTTTAGTTGTATGCCAGGTGGAAGACAAGCTCATACCATGCAGATTTTCACACGTGGGGAAACAAGGGTTCAGGGTACAAGCGTGTACTGAGCATTTTTTGGGGGGCTTTAACCAGTAGAAGCAATCCGGGTCTCAGCACGCTTAGGCTAACCCAGACGGACACTTGGAAAACATTGCAATTTCACTGTGACAAACACTGGGGACATCTTCCACCGAAAGCCCAATCAGACAAGAAAAGTAATTTAGGAGTGATGGAATAGAGGGGATGGAAAGGTAGGAGGAGGAGGGAGAGAAATGGAATCTTCCACTTCTGGCTGTAGACCTTCCTGTCATGTTTGCCTTGTCCTTTCCTTTTTTTTGGGTTGTCTCTTTTTCATTTCTCATTTATGTCTTTTTGCAGCTCCATGTGGTGGACAGTACACTGGTACAGAGGGAGTGGTCTTGTCTCCTGGTTACCCCGGTAACTACAGCAGCGCACGAACCTGTTTGTACTCTGTAGTCGTGCCCAAAGATTACGGTAAGCCAAGAAGTGAGAGCTTTCTTTTACACTCGTCCTGGCAGATGTTTTATTGTGTTTTTTTGTGCCGGTGTATAAAGGTGGTTAATTATTGGTGCTTAATTAAGATGCATTTTTTCTGTAATGCCAAAAAAAAAAAAAAAATTCTTATCGGGCTCAAGCGATGCTCAAGTGCCTCACTCAGTTCTACATATTTTTCAAGGCTGAAGGCAGGAGAATGAAAAGAAAAACACTTGAGTTTTTTTTTCCATAACTAAATATTTTTAGCAAAAGCTGCACCAGAGAGAGAAAGTTTGTGTTAAAGCTCCCATCCTCTTTCAGTTCTTACCAAATGTTTTTTATTTTTAAATCACAGAGTGATTGATAGTCCCTATATTCATCGGTCTCATTGCTAAACATACTTTTTTACATCACTGTGGAAGAGCAATTTAATCACCAGCTTATACACTAGTCATATAACATGTCAGTCAGTGGCACGCATCCACCGAAATATAATTAGATCCAGAGTTTCCGAAGTTTCGCTGCTTTTTGGCATTTCCTTCTTAAAGGTCACAGTTTTCTTCCAATATGTGATGCCATACTGTAAGAGTAGGAATTTGTTCAGAAAGCAAAGGGTGTCGGAAGAGGAACACAACACAGCACAAGCACGTATATTCAGAATTAAACATGTTTCACTTGCTTGCTCGGGATGCCGCTCCGTTTCACTTTCTATCTCGGGCGCTCTGTCTTGCTCTCCTTTTATCTCCTGCTTCCTCTTCTCTTCCCTCTGGCTCCTTAATGAGTTATCAGCACCATGCCTCTCGAGGGGCAAGCTCACGTCCTATCATTGTTAAATTACACCAAAAAAGCAGTGGCGGGCATGTGTTTGGCTTTCGGCTACTTCACCCCAGTCTTTTGAATATTGAGGTCATGACGCTCATTCAGAGGTCCGGCTCTGCTCCAAAACGACCGGGCACCTATCCTTCTTGGAACCTGTCGGCAGCGTATTTCGCTCGGCCGAGTCAAAGCGAGAAAGGAAATTGAAATAATTAAAGTCCACATTTGCATTTTCTTGGAAAATGACAGCGAGGCCCAAGGCAACTCACTTTGTCGTGATGAGCCACAAATGCTCTCGCCTCCATTCTTGCCACTTCTCATTAGGCTGATGCACTAGCGCTAATGATAGGCTATTTTCTTCAATGCAGAGGACAGGGTGGGTGTAGCTGCAATGACTGGGTTCTCTTATCAGAGACACAGATGAAGAGGATGCACAAATAATGGGAATCGCTGAAGATGAGGCTGGAGATTATAGATGCTGAATCATGTCAAATAAGTGGATCTCAGAACATAAGGAACCACACTTTGATGGAGGAGCAGTAGTCCCCTCTTTCACCTCTGCTCTTTTTTTTACTCTCCACCTGCGATATGTGCTGCGAGTAAACGAGACAGATTGATTGTGAAGGGGCTGAATATGTTCAGGCAACAGCAGTAGAAAGGGTGGGTTGAAAGGATGAAAGCACTGTAGTGGAGATTTAGCTACACATTGTACAACAGATTGACTGTCATTGCAAAGCCTTTCATCTACTGACAGGCAATCAAGCCCAGACAGGATTGCTGATCTCTATTGTAATATCGGGTTTTTTTGGCTGTGTTGTCATAACTGGCGGTATTATCTACCTTGCTTTAAAGGAGAGTTTTTGATTACAAACGGTGTTGAAAATATTCTTTTGGATGATGAGTACTTTTATTTTGTTTTGTTTTTGAGTCATTTCAAACAATTATCATTTCAGTCTTTTCATGTCATGTCAATTTCATGACTGCGTCTGTTTTTCCTAGTGGTCTTCAGTCAGTTCGCCTTCTTCCAGACGGCCCTGAATGACATCGTGGAGGTTTACGATGGGGCAACGCAGCACTCCCGCGTTCTTAGCTCGCTCTCTGGAGCACACACAGGTACCCACACACACACACACTTCAGATGCCTGAATACATGATTCCGATTTCAGCAGGTATCAAACTTCAGGGAGGCAAAAAATAGAAGCTGTTTACATGCAACTAGAGGTGGGCAAGACGTGACTCATGCACATTTGTATAGCTTTGTTTCATCTTCAGCACTAGCTCGTTCCAAATCAGTAACAGTGATTTGACTATTTGAAGCCATTATTTTTGACATGACAGGGGACTGAATAAAATTGTTGTCTTAGACTTATCCTTTTCACAAGGATCCGGTTAAACTCGGAGACACAGTGCTGACGCAGACAGAACCGCGGTGGCTGCAGGTGGGCTCCACTGAGCTGTAACACAATTCAGCAGTGACAACAAGAGTCACAGGGATAACATATCTACAGACAGGCTCAAGCCTTGCATGAGCATACACCTGAATTGGTATTACACAAACACTCGTGTCAACTCTTAACTTTTGTGCACATGTGGTTATGTAGGCAAACAAGTGCAGTGATCCACAAGGTGCCTGTTTACGCTATAACTTCTACTTTTTAAACTAGTGGAACAACTGGATAGATACTTTTTTTATATTCATTGTTACATGGAAAGATAAATAAGATAATATATAATGATATACAAAGAAATGGAAGCAGAGATTGTAAATACAGGTTCTTGCTGGGAACTAAAGGATCTTAAAGGGTTTATGACGTCAGCCGCTAACAGTTTGCTATGTAAAGTAACGGTGTTGCACTCGTTCCATATATATTACAATACGATGCCCTCACATGCCTGTGAGCACGTGTGAATGCTTCCCTTTAAAACTATTGCATATTTGCAATTGGCCAGTAGAGAGTGACCTCACAAGCAAATCAAAAAGTAATAATTGCATTCCTGGAACTCAACCTACCTAATGACATTAGCCATTACAGGAAAACTTTCAAGTTTCGTAATGATGGTATGATTCAAATACATTTAAACAAACACTTTACCTTCACTTTTTTGAGCTGATATCTGTCTCTTCCCATTACATTCACGAGTGGTGCTAAATAATCTTAAATTCAGTCATTTATTTGGCCGTGTCTGCAAAGCTAGACTTGCACAGTGCAGTTCTGCTAGTGCTTCTAAGCCACAGATGATGAACTACGGCACATAGATAGTACTGCTTTAACCAGACAATCCATGTTCGGTTTGTTTGGTAACTTAATTCCAGTTTTTGTTTTCTATCATTAGGTCAGAGTCCAAACTTAAACTTAAACTTAACCTAAACTGTCATATTTGAATCAAGTGTGTGTTGCAGACAAATACAACACAGTGGTTCGTGTGTCACTAGTGTATAAAGAGCCCACTTGTGTAGCAGTGCTGAGTAGATGTCTACAGAAAGTGGAGCACACATACGCACACAACTCACTAAAAGAGAGTTATGAGAGTGGAATATGGTAAAAAAGGACAACAGTTTTAAGGTTAAAAGTTAAAAGGCGAAAAATAACTAAATGTGTGTCATATTATTTTTGATGAATGGATGTAATAAATACTACAACTGCACTGATAGGCTATAAAAGCAATGGCTGTAGTCGGGGAGGTTCAACCTCTGAAGAGGGTGTGAGTGAAAAGGTGCCGAGTTTAGGGCACCCCTCCGTCTCAGCCTGCCCTCGCCCTGTGGCTTGACAAAAGCAAAATGATTACTTTGGTTTGTGTCCAGGGCAGCCTCAGAAAATCCAGTTTACAGCTCAATAAACAGGATGCTATATTAACTACGGACTCGAGGCAGCAGGTTCGCAGAGCTATCTAACCAGGCATGGCAGAGCAAAGCTGACACACTTTGGCAAGGGAAGAGAGATTTTAGCCCACACGTTGCCACTGAATTAGGCACAAACCAGAAGCATATATCTCCATTCACCATACCAAAGCAGCAAAGCTTACATATCTACTAATGTTTACATTTGCAAGCGTACAAAGCACGGAATTAGCTTCATGTGTTTTCCATTATGATCTGTAGGCTTTTTTATTTTATTTTTTTTCTGATGTATTTCACCTTATTTTCACCCACTTCCTGTCCTTGTTTTAGATGGTTCTTATCAGGTCCACACTTACTTTAGCTGGTAGACTTTATTTATACCATTATTTGATCGGTTCTTGTTTCTACTCTGATTTAGTTTGTGGAACTTTTGTCTCCTGTGTTTTCAGTTGAATCTGTTTTTCGTCACACATGCTGTCATGTCCAAATATAGATGTTATCAGTATGTACAGTACAGTTTGGGGTTTTTTGGTAAATAGCAGGATGGCATTTGCCAAACATGTTAAATCACAGAAGTCAAAGCACGCAGCATTTTTCTGTAATTATGCAGACCTTGAAAAACAGATTCTCTACTAAATGATCTCAGTAAAGTATTCAGCTGTATGCTTTCATTCCTTTTATGCTTATTGAGGTAAAATACTTTCTCTACAGAGAAATGCCAGTGATTGTGAGTTATCAGAGGCAGTGGGGACAAACAGAATAAAATAAGAGGAAATGAAATGTGGAATAAATTAACAGTAAAAAAAGGTGTGAATTAGAAAAGAGAAGAACAAAATGACTGATTCAAGAATCAAGGACACCTATCTAAATGCTAATTTTTTAATAACCGATTTGAAAAAAAAAAAGGGAAGAAAATGGCAGCTGTCTCTCTCCTGGCCATCTAGGACTAGAGTTTGCTAAAGTACCCTTTCAGCTCACTGCAGAATAAACACAAAATGTAACTTTGCAGAATTAAAATTCACCACCTGATATCCACACTTGGCTAACTCTTTTTTTTAAACTCTAAACCTGTTGTTTAGTTGTGATTTTTAACAGCCAGAAGTTTTACTCTCTGACGCTCTTTATCGGTGCACAGGAGTAACTACCACTGAAATTCAGGCACTGATCCCAGCCAAAGTCAGACTTGACCTCGTTAGCCTTTCACATGTCAGTGCTGAAGATCATTTTAAGGACAAAGTGGTCGGGATGCTGGACAATGGCCAGAGAGCCAGTAAATTACATGCTGACACATGCTTGCTCTTACTGCACGGATACTTGCCCTGTGCAGCAAATTATGAAACACTGTCACCATGACAGCACACAGCAAGGGTTCCTCTAATAAACTAGCCAGCGTGCTCTGGGATCCAGCAGTGGAACCTGAACGTTCACGGTGATGACTCATTAAGAAACTGTGCCGCTGGAGCTATCTCAGGACACTGCATTTAAAGGTGCAGAAGCTCTCAGAAAACCTAAGAGCACAGAGCAGACTCACTGAGACTCACTAACACAGACACGCACACATCCACACACAGATGTTGCCTCTGAGGTTAAGCACGTCTGCCTCCCACTACAGTGTGACAGCAAGCAGACATAGAGTAATGAGATTCACAGCAGAACGCCAGTCAGCACCACACTGAGAGAAAGACAGAGAGGCAGAGACAGAGATGATCACGCTTTGTATCATGTTCTGTGTCAGTCAACAAATTTTACACCACACTGGATACATCATGGGGGTTTTCCTTTTGTGTAATTACAATATGGGCTAATGGGGATTGCAGGGGATCGTATGGGTAATTTTTAGGAATTAAAAAACAAAACAAAAGAAACGTATTCTCAGGATTTGTTTCACAGTTAGATGTTTTAGACCTCGGTATAAATCACATTTTATTTGAGTAATGCTATTAGAGTAAAGAATCTCGTAATGTGGTGAACCCCTTAAATTCTTAGTAAATTGTCCTTGCGTGTAGTTTAAAAATCTAATTTTATACCAAAAGAACAAAGAGCGCTATCAAAAGGCCTGCTCACACCAATTACCCAAAGCAATTTAAGCTGTACAGTAAGACTTCCAGGAGCTTGATTGTGGAGAGCCTTAAACAGCAGGTGAAAAATGCAACCTTGAATTTGATTCCGTATTTTGGAAACAGCCCGGGACAAAAAGTCACAGGAGGCCTGGTCACTGCAGCTGCTTCTCCAGCGCTTAAATGTCATGCTGTACTATTTTAAATCTACTCTGACACCCCACCTTATAAATTAATGGGTAACTGGGGAACTCTTGAGAACTAAAAATTGGAATGTGAGTTGCCTTAGCCCAGCTGGAATAACACAAACAATTATCAAACCGGGAAAAACAAGAACATGATAGAGAGTGAGGCTCATACGCTGATCAAATGCAGGTTTTACGCTTCGGGACATCACTTGGTATAGGCAGACTGCAGTCAGAGGCTCAGCTGCACCCTCACACAATGCTATCAGTGCCAATAAGCAAGATTACCATTTAGTCACAATGTACCTGACAGATATTTCTGGCTTTCCTACAGGTATGGAAGATAAACAGAGTACTCTGTGGCTGCAAAGTATTAAGCTAATCTGAATAATCAACATGCATTTGCATGCACCACAGATGGTGCAAAGCCTTCTATAAGCATGTTATATTTTCACCCCAGTGAGTTTTTCTGTGAAAGCGTAACATCGCCGAGCACAGCTCTAGACCAAACAGCAAGATTTCACTCTGATGAGATACCCACGTGTTTCTTTTTTTTCTTTTTGCACTTTCCTGCAATGCAGTACATGAATAGCACTTCTAAATATATCCATATCCAGAGACCTGCAGAATGTCCTCTTTCCCTCAGTCATTGCAGATTCCCTAGCTCTTGCATTTCTTTAATTTTCATGCTGGATGTGCAGAACGAGTTCCTAAAAATAGTCACCAGGATTCACATTCAGGAGGGAGGAAATTAACAGAGCTGGTGATTCAGTGGCAATTAAGTGACCAGAAAGCAACACAAACGTAAACTGATGCCGAACAAAGCGTTTTGCTAAAAATTTGTTTGCTAAAAAACCTTGATCTTATCGCAGGTGAGTCGTTGCCATTAGCAACCTCCAACCAAATCCTGATCCGCTTTACCTCCAAAGGCCAATCCAGCTCTAGAGGATTCCATCTGGTCTACCAGGGTGAGTGTGCAACACACACACACGCACACACGCACAATCACACACTCCGACACAAATTCTGCTACCCTTTTTTTTTATTCCCCCTGTTCGAACATCCCCCTTCTTGTCCATAACAGATGACTTGCTGAGTGATTTTGCAAGGATTCACCTTCAGCCGCTGTCTCAGCCGTGATGTGCTCGCGCGCATGCATCTGCAGAAAGCGTGCGAAAAAGTTGTGCTTAAACTCTCCCGTTGTTCTTTTCCCCCCCAAGAGGGGCTTTTTTGAATTCTTATTTCCCTTAAACAGTGCACTGTACCAGAAATGACATTTGCTGTAGATATCCAAAGGCAGTGGCAGCCCTGAAGAATGTTTAATGAATAAATAATACTTTTTTTTTCTTTTTTTTCTTTTTTTGTGGCAAGTATGCTGAAACAACGCCAAGGAAAAAGCAGAGCTGAATATCATATTTTGTATTGTCTGTTCTGGGCATTGTGATCACACTGACATAGACACTAAAAAGAAATCACAAAATCAAGTGGTGAGATTTTTCTATTGTATATTAAATGTGTAGGTAGTTTACATTTAAAGAGTAGCTGTTATGCGCTTTTTTTCCTGTCATGGTCAAATAATAAGTTTTAAATAATTAGCATGACGCCGTATGTGCAGGTAATCCATGTGAGTCAAAAGATAAAGTTTCAAGGGTTGCAAATGCTTAGAAACAGACTTCTCCACCTTTGGCTCTGGATGATGTCAACAAAGGTGGATATTCCTAATAAGTTCATCTCAGGCACACAGTTGGTCATATGTTCTGTTTTTATTGAGGGAGCCAATCAGAAGACTCCTGGTTTAAAAGGCAAGGAACTAAAACTGCTTGTTTCTAAAGCCCCTACTCAAATGTAAAGCATAGTAGGTTGGTATCTCTAACTCCAGGTTACGTAGAAGCACAGCAGCCTTTTACACATGATTTAATTTAAAGTATCCTGGATAATGACTCAAATCAAATCACCATCCTTCCTGTTCACAGCCGTGCCACGGACCAGCGCCACCCAGTGCAGCTCAGTCCCTGAGCCCCGAAATGGCAGACGAATGGGTAACAACTTTGCCGTCGGCGCCGTGGTCCGCTTCGAGTGCAGCCCTGGTTACGTCCTGGAGGGATCGAGCGCTATCGAATGTTTAACCGTTCCCAATGCCCTGGCACAATGGAACAGCTCGATACCCAGCTGTATAGGTAGGACACGGATACTTAAAACACACAAAAACATACACACACTTGTTTTAAAGTCAGGCTGTAAGCTTTAACTCCACAGCTCAATACTACGTGTTTGATATCCTAATATAAGCATTTGTTTAACTGGACTCTAATCCTGAGCTGAGTTCTGCTTTTTTTTGTTTTCTTTCTACCTCAGTTTATTTGCTTTTTCACTCTCTCTCTCCTTCTGTCTGGTTCACATACTTGATATTTTGAGCTTCAAGCTTCCATCTTGACACAGATGTGGGCTGCCAGCCATCGCCTGTAGCTATACAGTGAGATTCAGCCATGCAACGAGCAGGTGGCAGGCACTGCTCAGGGTCACAAATACACACCGATGGACACACACACACAGATGCGCACACAGAAATCAACATGCTTATACGAAGACACACTCTCATACACAGCTTACAGCTGAAGCAGATGCTCCTGTGCTGTCACCAGATGTGAATTGAACAAGACAAGCTGGAAGGACAATGTCTGAGGACTGTAAACACTCCTTAGGAGTTTGTGTGTGCAAGCACAAACCAGGCAGATCATGTACAGCATGTCGTCGTCGTGTACATTTTGATTCTGGTTCTGATATGAGCATGTTTATTATATGATCTGTTTCCCTTTGCATTTTGCACACTTTTAAAGTAACTTAGACCTTAACCTCATCCTCTTATCTCACAGTTCCATGTGGAGGTAATCTGACCCAGCGAACTGGCACCATCTTATCTCCTGGATTTCCTGAGCCCTACCTCAACAGCCTCAACTGTGTGTGGAAGATCACAGTTCCCGAAGGATCAGGAATCCAGGTTTGTACAATAAAGTTTCTGGTAGGCATCAGACCACCTCCTGGATGCTAGGATTGGTAAACCAGAGGCAGATTCACCAACGTTAGCAGTCAGTCCCCTAAATCCCTTTCCAATTCCACATGTTGCCCAAGGAAACCCCGCTCTGATTATATTTATGGAAAGTAAAATCACATTTGAAAATATATTTTACAACGGCATTTTATAGTTAGAGTTTGGCATCTATGCTGGGGTTCTGGGTTGGTGAAGGTTTTCTATAGGTTTTCTATAGACATATAGGATATAAGTGTAAGACCACATTTGTTTTTCTGCCAACACATTAGCTTTCATTGTCTGAGCTACAGCAGCCTTTCCTTGAGCATGCAGAGTAATCTCTTTTTAAAACTGTTTCTGACCACTTTTTTTAAAGCCATTCACAGTGGTTGTCCACCTCTAGCTTCTAGCCTTTATGATCCTTGTTGTTTTGACCACAGACCTCTGTGTGACGAGATGCTTTCAGCTTACCAAAGACCAGTAAATGACGCTGCACACCGTATATAAAGGTATTGCTTTTACAGGCCTCTCAGTTGTGGGGAGCTGCGAGGTGATAGTGTCTCTGGGCCTTTTTAAAGGCTCCGAATTTAATTTGGCAGATCACTATACCAGAACCTTCAGATTGCACAACCTGAAATAAATTTTCCTATAATCACCTCTTCAATTACTTTACTTTTCCTTTCCTGGGAGTTAATTCAGTTTGCATATTCTTATTCCGCGATGCGTGCGTGATGGAATCTCATGGAACCTGGGCAAGGTCCCTGTGGATCTGCCTGACAGAAAAGTTTTTAGGCTTATGCTTCAGCCTCTGTGCTTAATAACCTCAGTGGCGTCCCTCAGCTATTAGCTCCCCTACCTCAGCTGACTGTCCTTGCAGGTCAAATACACAACATGGCCCAAAGGCACACTTAGCATGCCACACTTCACGCCAGCATTTGTTTGGAGGGGAAGTAGACCAGAAATAACAGCAGAGAGCTGACTCTGTGTAATCCTCCAAAAGGTAAACAGCACAACATTTAGATATGCATTTCTGACTTTGGAGGTACAGTAAAATGATAGTATGCCATCATTTTTCTTTGTAATATTTCTACAGAGAGAGACACATTTGCACATTTGCTACATGGTCACTGCAAACTGAAGAGAGTTTACGGCTCTGTATCTATGTCTCTGCAGCAGAATCCTGCCCCCCTGTTCCTTCTCTTTCATGCAGACATCTTTTTTCTTGTTGCCTTCCATACTGTTGCTCTCCTCCACCAGCTCCCCGAAACACATTAGATTGGAGTGTCACGATCTAGAAGAGAACTTAAAGGGGCGAGGTGCCTTGCTGGCACATTTGCTGTGGCCCCCTAATGAAAGATCAATCTGTGATCTGCCTCGTCTCTCTGGGAACCCGGTGCACCAGCGCCCCTACAGCTCCTTTAATTGGCTCATATCCGATCTATAACCGTCAGAAGCAGAGGAGACAGCAGAGGAATGGACGTGAGAGGGAACAAAAAAGGGGAGGCTCAGAAGGAGAGTGGGGGAAAAAAGAAAGGACAACAAAGACTGAGGAAAACAAAATCCGTTGCCAGTTTCATAGAATTTGGCATGTTTTACTGTTTTTGTTTTTTTCTGTTTTTACAGCAAAATAAGTTTTGGTATCTAGACTGCTACTCTTATAGCATGTGGTATTTTGGTTTTCCTACTGGTCGCAACTGTCATTTGTAGATTTAGTCTCTTTGAAGAATATTCAGCATTCGCCACATGTCGCACAGTCTTCTTAATTTAAAATCCAATTCCCACCACTTGAACGCAGTCAGAAAAGGAGGCGAGTCTAATTAAGCATCGCCTTATTAGTCGTGTCTTATTCTTTGGCTTTTCAGACATTTCGTGTCCTCTTTATGTATTTTGAACCGAATTAAAAATGTCTGTATACTCTGAGAGGCTGTCGCAGCGATCATAATTACTGTTGTTTTCTCTGGAACCCCGGTGAGCTGTACATAGAAATATCTTTTTTCATACTTGGACTATTAATCACTCTGCAGGGTTATGTTTTTTGAGGCCTAACCCTAAAGTAAGAGTAGATATAACCAAATACCATGTTTTCAGTCCTTGACTTACAGTAACTAGCTTCACATACTTTCTTTCGTTCTAATTTTCTTGCCCGTAATGCTCCCAGATCTGCTCCCTCATCCCTCTCTCTTTCTTTCCTTACTGTTTTTTTTGGTCTACATTTCACTAATTGTGTTCCTCTTCCGCCCCCTCTTTCTCCCTGTCTCTTCCCTGTCTCAGATCCAGGTAATCAGCTTTGTGACAGAGCAGAACTGGGATTCGCTGGAGGTGTTTGACGGAGGCGACAACACTGACACCATGCTTGGCAGCTTCTCGGGTATTGCCGGATATGCATTTCTATATATGCCTTTATTTTCCTCAACGTGTCTAATGTGTGCAACCTTGGACATAAAACATATTTTGAAAACAGCCTCATTACTTTTCACAGAGCAGAGCCTGCAGTCTGGAAGAGATATTGTGTTTACTAACCAAAGCAGAGATTTCTTTAGAAAAAAAAGATGGCTGCCACATGTAGCTCATTTTCAGTTCTAATCTGGTACAAATCTTGCTGCCTTTGGACAAAGGTTATGTTATTCTTTGTGGAGTTGAGGCAAATGTTTGTTTACAGTATCTTTGCGACTCCTGTCAGAGCGAGAATGCAACAACAGGGAACTTATGCTTGGAACAAGACCAAAAGTAAATGTTAGATCTGCCCTGAAGTAAAGAGATGACAGAAAAGTGGCACACTAGTTTGAGATGCTAATATCAGGTTACATTTTTTTCTCTCTTTTGGAACAGTTTTTCGTTTTTATCATCTGAACACTTGCTTAAATATTGGAATAACTTGTGAAAAAGTCAATGGGTCGTACCATTGTGCCACTAACAGACACGCTTTTCAGCTGTTTGCCTGCAACTCACGCATAGTTAGTTATAGTGAGCAGCTATAGAGGAGATAGCATTCCTGAACTCCACTGTTAATCTTCTCGCAAAGGCACGACGGTCCCAGCTCTGCTCAACAGCACCTCCAACCAACTCTACCTCCACTTTTTCTCTGATATCAGCGTGTCTGCAGCTGGATTCAGGCTGGAATACAAAAGTAAGTGGTGTGGGAAAAAAAACGTTCTTCAAACAGTGTTTGTTTCTTCTTAGAGTGACATTAAGGTTTATTTGATATTTTCTCTTGTTGTAATTTGATATTTCTTTTTTTTCTCCCTCTCCGTATTTTTGTTTCCATTCATCATCCACTTAGCCGTGTCTTTGACTAACTGTCCAGAGCCTGTAGTTCCTATGAATGGTATCAAGGTTGGAGAGCGCCTTCAGATGAATAACGTGGTGTCATTCCATTGTGAACCAGGATATACGCTACAGGTAAACTCTCCAACTTTCATATAGTTCTGTCATGTATGACCATCGAAAATAGGCTGAATTTCACCTTCGATAGTGTCTCTCTTGTCAGCCCTGCTTTTGTTTAGTTGCTTGCTCATGCTGCAGTTCTTTTTTTTTTTACAGCACTTGATATGTCAGGATGTAGAATAGAAGAAAAAGAGAAACAGAAGTTGAATAAATGGACTTGGTCTTCTGGCTATTTTAGTTCATTTCAAGTTTTCTTGCAAGTGATCACTTTTATTCTCTATAGTCTGTTGCAAACTTGCAATAAGGTAGGCAGTACCCTGGCTTTGGCTTTAACAGGTGCCATGTATGGGTTCTGTATTATGTTCTGTAAAAGGGTATCTTCTGGCCAGATGAGTAACTTGGTAGTAAATCACGACCAATATAGGATTTTAAGACCTATACTGATGACTGACACTAGTAATTTAAAAATCCAAGCTCGTCTTCTTCTTTATTTCAGACACAAAACAGATTTCCCCAACATGTATTATGTGTAATTGTGTATTTACTCATTTACGTTATATCTGACTCTTATTGGATCAGCTGGTTGTTGTGTTTTTGGCAAACATGTGTGTTGCCAAGAATAAAGTTGCTCTCTGGTGGACAGTGTCAATTCAACTATTCAATATCAGTTCTCATATCATGGTTCAATAGTGATTTTCCTAGCTGTGCTTTCATTCACTGGCCATGATAAATGCTAGCAAATAAGTAGCCACAGTAGCTAATATCAGCTGATGATATTGGCTAGTTGATAAAAACCAAACAGCAGGAAGAAAAATGGTACTAGATAGACTTAAAGTCAGAAAATTCACACAGACAAGAGTGAGACTTAAACACACAAATTCATAATCAGATTCTTTAATAATGTGATATATTAAATGGCACTGAAATGTGTGGGACTTTGCAGTGTGCATGACATTGCGCACACTGTGATATACTGTCTGATTTGTGACGATAACATTAGCAGCGCTAGCATTATCAGTATTCCTTTGGTAAATAGAAACATGGTGGTGCAGAATATAATTACACACTGCTGTGGCCGAGTGTTATATTTCAGTTTCACTGACACAAATAGAACTGTTTTCTAGATGAAGAGCTGCCCTGATTAGCACAGCTGTCATCTGTCTTACCTTCTGCCTTCTTACCAACTTGCTGTCACAGAGACGGTGGTGCTGCCGCCAGCTAGGGCTGCAGACACATTTAGTCACAATTGGCTGCATAACACCTTGCAACCAACAGTGAAGCTGTGTTGTACATTCATAAAGTGTAAGTAATACCTATAAGCAAGAGTTACATTTCATTATGTAACTGACTAGTTTTGTAGTTTTATACTTCTAAACTTCCCAATAAGCTTATAAGAAAGTTACCATCCAAAGTCAAAGTAAGCATGTTGACAAGTGTCCTCAGTTTGTTAGCTATAATATGAAGGCCGTGACGCTGGTGTGCTGAGAAATCAGAATTCTGTATTCCCTTCAAAAAAGTGCTCCTGAAGTCATCTGTCCTTCAGGAGACAGATGGTGACATCGGAGGAGAACACTGGGTACAGTAGTTCACACAAATTCTATTTGTACTCCATTGAGACTATGTGTCTCCGTCAGTTCTCACTCCTTGTTCTCACATTAAAATGCCAGGTTGGATTTATGTCACTCCTATTTTCTCACTGGTTGTGCTTAGCATTTTCCTTTCGGTAGACTTCATTCAGTAAGCTCGATTGGTCCGGTGGCAGTGACGTGTTTCCCTAAAATGACCAAAGTTCCAAAAAGTGCGAATAGTCAGCTTCGCAAGGATTAACAATATTTTTTGTGTGTGTTTATGTTTAGCATTGCTCATCAAATCACATTATTTTTATCACTGAGGTCTAATAAATAAATTGTACAGCATTTCTAATTAAATTTGTTTTGTAAATGCGTTCTCCTGTGTTGTTAAGTTCATTTTTATCAGCTGGCAGACTGCTTTTCCTCTGCTTTTACACCAGACATACCGAGTCATGTCCTAACAAAGATATCCTGTATAGCTGTGACTTTGCATAAAACCTATCCCCAGCTTAAGGATTACTGTTCTTTCAATGCTGAACAAATACCTTCGTAATAAATGTCATAGCCACAGACTTCTGAGATTTTGTTCTAAAACACTGAACATTTGAAGACTTCTTATGGCCTGGCTGTCAGGGTTTGTCTGATTATAAACAGTCTGTTTTGTCAGTCTGTTATGTTCCAACATGCACATGTGACATTTTTAAGCCATTTTCATGACAATTTTCTAAGAATTGCGGCAAGTGCTTTTAAATTTTCTGAAAAATGCCAGTCGGTTTTTCATATTTGGCTTTGCAGAAACGGCTTTGAATTTTTCCGCACTCTTTCCCTGTCTTTTTCTCGCTCTGTATGATGCTCTTTATATGCCACTATTGTTCTCTGTCACTTCAGATGGATTTAGTCTTTTAGGCACCACATGAAGTCATGCAGAGAAAAGCAGCAGGATCAAATAATTGGAGCAACAGATGAGTGACAGTGGAGCGAACAAGTTAATTCATTGCCTGCTCTTTTTTTTCCCTGTACTTTTGTCTTTGTGCATGTGTGCATGGACGCTTCTCGCAGGGGAACTCGCACATCACTTGTATGCCTGGAACTGTCAGACGATGGAACTACCCACCTCCTCTCTGCATAGGTAAAAATGCCTTTCTTTACTTGCTCCTTGTGTCCTTGCCCCCTCCTGTTTGCTTCCTGTGTCTTTTCTAAATACCAGCTTTTTCCTTTCATTGGGGATCTTTCGCTTTAAAAGAACAGCAGCCAGGTGATTCAAAGTATTTGAAATGAATTACTTTATTATTAAATAGTATAGTGCAGATGACAAAGTTCCTCCCAAGGTTGTTCCCAATCAAAAATCATTAAAACAAGACAGCAAAAGAAAAGGTTATAGTCCATTGTTTGTCTTTTTGCTTGAGGCTGTGCACGCTTTTGCACTTTTAAAGTGAATTTATATTGCTACCTTGAAAGCTGAGCGAACACGCTGAAAGTAACTGCAAAAGCTCCTCTCTTTAAGTGTTTCCTGTCTGTTAGAACACCTTGACAAAGTGGTTCCACTTATTGGAGCAACCTACTATACCCTAATTAGTTCCAACTCACACCATGATTGGTTGAAGTCGGTGGGAGATTCATCGTGTTTACAGGCATCAGCAGTTTCCTGATTACCTCAGGCTTTCACTGCTACAGGATTACATTTAACCCTTCACTTGTTCCTTGCAGAGACACAATGATACATCACCTTGATTTTCTCTGTTTGACACATAGCCTGTTTGTCCCATTCATTTCTTAATCTTCCCCCCTATGTTTGCCTGTTTCCCCCTCCCAACAGTGCCTCTTTCATTCTTTTTCATTGAGTCAGCTAATTCTTTTACCACTAGCTGCAGTATACTTTCATCTCGGCGACATGATCTCTTGCTCTTTTCATCCTCTTTGATCTCATCACCTTTTTCCTCTAATTATTTCCATGCATTTTTTTTACTCTCTTTTGAGACTTAGTCCTTGATTTCAATCAAAGAAATGCTTTGATTGAATAAGCGGTTTAACATAAAAGGAGGAAGATGAAGAACAGCAAAGTATACCATACTCGGCACCGCTAAATCACATATCTTGTGATTAATAAAAGTAAGAGGTGGCTGTAGAGTTCATTGGTGGTTGAAATACCCTGTCCAGTTGCTGTCATCTTTAGATGTAAAATGTTTAACACATCTATCAGTATTTTTTAAGTTTATTTTGATATCTTTAACATAAAATACATTGCATTTTATCGTTGCTAATAAGATCTGTAACTATTTTGACTGGAGTGAAAAAATTGTGGCTTTAAATTCATTTTCACCTCTGTTATGCTTCAGTAAAAGGATGGTCATCCTTTTTTATGAATCTGACGACTGAGCAGATCATTGTTTTGTAAAGTAGTTGTAATGTGGGTGAATCACTTTTTTGCGGATGCTAATGAAATGCTTTGTCTGGACTCTGCCAGCTCAGTGCGGTGGAATTCGGGAAGAGATGGAGGGCATGATTCTCAGTCCCGGTTTCCCTGGCAACTACCCTAGCAACAGTGACTGCACCTGGAGAATCTACCTGCCAGTTGGTTACGGTGAGAGACATGAGAGGCTCTTACAGCATGTCACGCTGGCATTTCGACACTAAAGAACCTTTAATTATACAACTTGTAAAGCTGGACCTTGGAGTGACAGTGTTTGTACATGTAGATTTATCTTGATAACGACAGTCGTGTCTGGAAGGCTCTCAAGAGGTAGTCCGAAATAAATGGAACTATCTGGAGCCTTAGACTAAAAATAGTGGGATAAACATTTTTTGGGAAGTTGGCCTTGGTTAAATTGTGTTTCAAATATTGCTGAAATGTGTAGCATTACACACATACAATGCTATATTAGTTATGCTAGGTGTGGCTAACACTAATGGAGCTAGCACCATTAGCCCTTCTTTTACGTGTGCTAGCTTCCAGAATGTTACACAGCCTATATACAACTATTCTTTTCTACATGAAGGTATAATAGAACTGCATTGGTTCATACAGCTGTCATGACAACTTCTCAGGAATAATATTATTAACTAACTCATATTTCTGGTGCGGATAAGTGAGGGCAGCGTTTAGCTACTCGCACAAAATAGGGGTGCTCTCATACTTTCTTTAAGTAAGTATAAGAGCGCCACAATCTACTTTACCGCATTTACTTTTTTGATTTCACGCATGAAATGTGCAACAGCAGTCTGGCAGCTGCCACCTGACAGCAGTCACCTTAACAAGCTGCTTCCTATTCACTCAAGTAGGTTTCTGACGTGACTAAGCTACAATACAAATCCTTGAGTATCAGCATGCATAAATCAGCTCCCCTGTAAAAACAAAAATAAAGGACATTTAGTGTCATTTTATTTGTGGCATTTTTTTTGTGGATTTTTGTTTAGTTCTGGAAGTAATTGTAAACGATTGTTTTTGCCCCGTCCATTCACTCTTGTCAATTGAGTGCTACAGCTGAATTGCAACCAATTTCTGCACATAATAAGAAGCGGAATGACTCGCCTACTTTAGCTTTGATAGTATTTTTAGGAAGACAATGTAATTTTGTTTTTTAATGGCCATTATGCATTTCTTATAAACAGGAGCCCACATACAGTTCCTCAACTTTTCCACTGAAGCCAACCACGACTTCCTCGAGATACGCAATGGGCCCTTGGAAACAAGTGCTGTCATTGGCAGATTCAGCGGCCAGGATGTTCCCTCTTCCCTTCTCACCACCTCCCACGAGACCACAATATACTTCCATAGTGACCATTCACAGAACAAACCTGGCTTCAGGTTTGAGTACCAGGGTAGGTATCCAAATGTGATGGCCTTTTAAAAGATCGGGAGACTAGAGGTGGGATATAATTAGAGCCGGGCGATAGAACGATAACGATATGTATTGCGAAATAACTTTTTCTCGATAGAAAAATTAAACTATTGCGATAGGCCTCATCTCTCTTGTCCTCTTAAAAAAAAGAAAAAAAGAACAGCCAATCCAAATTAAGTAGCGCAGAGCCGAGCCAATCACAGCCGCAGCGTCACGTCACGTGACTTGTTACGTACAGCACAAGTGCCAAGGCGCACATGTGTATTTGTTTTTGCAGCCGGGCTGCCCAGGTAATGAAGGAAATGAGTTTGCCGACTAGAGAAAAATCAACCGAGAGCGTGAGCGAAGGTTACCGAAGAAAAAACCGATGATGGTTCCAATGCCGGAGAGATTGTCGAACGGAAGGGCCATAGAAGTTCCGTAGTGTGAAGGTATTTCGGCTATTTCAAGTCTGACAAAAAACAGAGTAGCGCACACTGTAAATTGTGCCGAAAGCAAGTCTGGAAATACAATAAACCGGTGCATGCTCAATCTCTGACTGAAAGCGCTAATTCGTCATTCGGCTTTTGTCAGACTAAAGTCACTGTTAAAACTGTTTGAAAAGCTAAGCTATACAACAAGCAGAGATTGAGAATTTCCTTTTAGTTCTCAGTTTATTTGATATTGACAAAAGTTAGTCAATTTTGTCTGTTCTTCTGTAAAACAAACTAAGATTTATTTTTAGAATTAATATTTTGTTTCTAAGTGGAATTGACAATTTAGTAGTCTGTTTTGTTTGTTCTATTTTGAAACTTAAACGCTTTAGCGGCTGCCTTTTGTGTAGTTTGCAATATTTGCCTTTATTTATCTGAAACTGAAGTTTCATGTTCCTTAAGTACATCTACCCTGTTGAACTTATTATGGGAAATAAATATTTAAATCAAAACAAGCTGCAGATTATTTCACATTTTACTTGTGAGCAACGGCACATTTAAATCTTACAAATATAGTTATTTGGCTTATATCGTGATATATATCGTTATCGCCTGAAATGAAAAAAACATATCGTGATATGAAAAAATCTTATATCGCCCAGCTCTAGATATAATCTGAACTTTTGGATTATGTCTGAGAAAACAGACTTATTATATGTTTTTAATACTAAAAATAACAACCAAAACTATTTTAACCATTGCAGAGCTTGGCCAGTATCAGTATTCAGAGCTACTTTGTTCTGCACGCGTTACTCCAGCACCTGTGGCACTTTTAGGCTGCTTCAGTCCATTTTTCCTGTTACTGAAATGTGATTCAGCAGAGGAGTGCCGAATGCACGCATCAGAGCTAATGCAGTATAAAGAATATCAGAGCTATTTTGCCTGAATTGAACCAATTCCAAAATCAGTATAAGAGTGAAAGCCACAGTGATGAATTTCATCTTGCGGAAGAAAACGAATCAATCATTATCTTCAGGAGTGTTTACTTTTATTTCAGCAAGTACACTTAAGTACTATTAGTGTCGCTTCAGTGTGAAATTTATTCATGTAAAGCCATAACATTACTGAATTAGTGCTATAACTGACTCTGAAGAACTAATCAGCGCAGAGAGGCAGTGAATTCCCCGGATAAATAGCTGTATATAAAACTGCTGATCACTTCAAAGATTGCTTTAGCATGTGCCAATAAAAGGCTTCATTGCATATCTGCATGTCTGCAAGGAATAAATTCCCCCGGTCCGCAAATGCAACAGGCACACTAAGTTTGTGTTTTGTGATTCAGCAAACGAGCCAGCAAATCGAAAGGTAGCATTGTGCATTTACATAATTATGTGTACATTAGCATATAAATCAAGCATTATATTTGCAAATACCAGCCTTCCCCTCCCCTTTTTTTGCAATATTTGCATGAGTTATCTCCTACAAAGAGAAGCTGTGATCCATAGAAATCAATTCCTTTAGTCATATTTATATTCGTGCTTTTCAAGGCTCACTGCTTGCCCTGGTTTTGTATCCAAAAGGAAAAAAAAATAGGAATAAGAAAAGTAAGAATTATTTACCCACGCTACCTCTGATGACTGCATCATGCTCCTCTGGTACAAGTCAAACCTGCCTTAGGCGTTTTTTTTCCCTCCTCTGAAAACTCCTGTCTAAGAAGGCGGAGGAGGATGAGGAGGTGTGAGTGGGAGGTTGTGCCTAAGGAACAACAGACACATGATGAAGGGGAATTGAAAGTGGGAAATAAAAATAGAGGATTCTCCGCTATAACAGTGTTGTTGTCTGGAAGCTGAGTATTCACACATTAAGGCAAGTCTTTAGTGGTTTGATACCTACTGTTAGCTAGCTTCAGACAGTAAGAGAAAAACAATTTGAACATCTATGCGGATAGCGTTCACAACCACAGCAATCATCAGAACAGTGAGCCTTTAGGAAACGTACTTTCCTGATCGACTTTGTTGATGTAAAAATAATATGATTCTCTGTTTAAACCAGTTTCATAGCTGTATGAAAGTATCTAGCCTGAATAGCAAATTTCTCTTCTTTTTCCCTTAGCTTATGAGCTACAGGAGTGCCCAGATCCAGAGCCTTTTCGCTACGGGGTGGTGGTGGGTGCTGGCTACAACGTGGGTCAGTCTATTTCCTTCGAGTGTCTGCCCGGGTATCAGCTGACGGGACATTCCATCCTCACCTGTGAACACGGCACCACCCGCAACTGGGATCACCCTTTCCCTCGCTGTGAAGGTAAGTGATGCGAGCAAACAAGAGGACAGCTGTGCGCAGAACTAAACGAATAAAACGATAACTTGCTGTTAAAACTGTAACGTATTGAACTATTACATCATTAGAGCAAAGTGTGGCCATGGAGATAATGATTATCTATTATGAATAATGTAATTAAACTGAATTATTATCCCCTATTAATGAAGCAAAGCACTCCTCAGCGAAAAATCAATACCGCGCTAAAGAGAAGAGGAGACAAATAAAAGATGAATAAAAGAGAGGCTGGATTGAAAGGAAAAGTAATGGATGCTGTTCTTTCGCCTCGTCCTTGACCCACATTCTTGCGTCGATTATTCACTAAGGCCGGCAAAATTACAGAGAGAGGTGATGGCTGTGACACTGGAACTTTGAATGGGCGAGCGGGGAGATAAATGGGAGTGAAAGGAGGAGCAACCGAGTGAAAAGGCACCGGGAATGGGAGATAGAGTTTATTCTCGCACTCGTGCTATTTTCTTGTATGTGGGCTTTTTCATGAGTCACGTCCAGTTTGAAGCTGAAAGATTATTTCCAGGGACCTGAAAGAAAATTATACTTGCATGTGTGTGCGATATGCTTATTGTAGTATAATAGAATTCTTATTCTAATTATGTTAATTGGAAGAATTAGTATTGTTATTATTCAAATACTATTGCATTGTCCTATGATATCAGTACTTAGTATAAATGAACATTTTATTTTTGTAATACTGATAGATAAAGCATTTAATGTGCTTCATTTCATTCTGGCTTAATGCAGTATTTCCGCTAATGAATACTACCCATTAAAATGCATATATGTAGTAATCTGTATGCATCCATGCACTCAGTACTTTGTGTATTCATGCGTACTCAAAGTGGGCATATGCTTGTATGTGAGGATATGTGTTTGAATAAGTCCTGACTGTTGCCGTATTTCACTTTTCCCCTGATGCTGTGGCCTGGTTTGTGGTCTGATGAAGAGGTTAGAGATACCTCTGTTTAATGGCATAAATGCCCCTGTGAACTGAACCACACTAATGCCCAAATAACATTCGGTTTAATGCTAAAACAGCAAGAGTTCAGCTATTAAAGCTGCAGACAGGTCATTCTAAAACACAGGGTTTGATAAGGAATGCTTCCTGTAGTCCCTGTTTGCTTCACATAAAGTGACAATAAAGTAATATAGCAATAAGCTTCTCCGTCTTAGAGTTGTGCGCAAACATGCGGATTGTGGTTTCCCGTGTGTCTTTGACCGTGTGCGTTTTCTGCTCTTGTTGAACAAACACACGAGTGAGTGAAGAGAAGCCCGTGTTTTATAACCACTTCAATAATTGCAGGCTATTTATAGCATACTTGTGTAGTGCATACTTGTCGTGCAGACTCTGGATAACTGTCAGATGAAAACCCATCAGATGCAGAATCAATCCAGGACAAATCACTCAGTCCTGAAACCCCCAGACTACCAGACTCGTCTTCAGGGAGCGCATAGAGCAAATCCAATTCTGATTTATGTCCATAACTCTGTTCTTTCTCCTGTCCATGCTGAAGGTTAGCCCGGTATGCGTGGCAGTAGAGGCATAGCATATTGAAAATTAATAGCACATAAAAAATACTCTTCTCAATGGGTATAAATGTTACTATTTAAATTTGACTTCTTTTTATTATTTTGCCTGCACTAGCCCACTTTGCATTATTATCATGTCTCAGAACTTTTTATTTAGATTGCTTTTTATTTTTATATGGTTGCAATAAATAAAAAATAATTGTATGAAAATGATATATGTATATCAAATACTTGAGAAAAACACCTTTTTCAGTTTCCCCCTTTTGTCTATGAAAAAAATGAAGTCTGCAAAATAGAAAAAAGGACTTCTGTTATTAGCATCTCTATTAGTACCACGCTAGATCGTTATTATTATCATAAAGCACTTAATAATCCTTTATTTCAGTTTCTATAACTGTTCCTTTAATATCCTCGCCATTGCCACCTATACTAAGTTGTACATGAATTAAAAGCTTAGTATGCTTTGTCTCCATAACTACCCATTCTTCATTAATAGCACTGAAATAAGCTCAAACACAAGGCTGCTATTGCTACTAGGCAACAAGTTACTCTAGATTAAATCTATCTTATTCTGGTCTTATTTATAACTGACCAGTAGTTTGACACTTATTAACCCACACATGTAGATGGATATAGAATAAATATAAATATAAATAAGGCTTTATTATGAACATGTTACAATAGTGCGAAAATGACAGAAAAATATAAACAAAACAATAATCCTATTAAACTTATTCAATAAACAGTAGGAAAAAGCACAAACTTCTCCCCTCCTACCTTAAATTCTACATTTTGCTACATATATTTGGTTTCATAACCCCAGTAACATGCCAAAACATATGCATATTTAAAGAAATAGATGCACATGCACATATACACACATATACATAAATATGTATACACACACATACACTTAAATGCATGCATACACATGCACAAATCAAAGCCTTTCTTCCTCCCTGTGCCTTGGAAAAACCATACTTTGTTGTTTTTTTAAACTGGCTCATGCAGGGACACTTTATTCTGAGGTTGGTTCCTTTGCACAGCTTGTGAATCTATTACTGCTGCAATTAACAGACCTTTTTCTTAAATGAACATATTAAAAAAAATAACTGGAGGTCTGTTGAGATACACAAGGCCAGGTCGAACCATTGCCTCAATAAGTGACTTTAGGCATTTTCAAATATGTCTCTCAGCAGACTAAGCGCTATAATAATGCTTAAAACTTCTATATCATTATGACCCAACAGCTTTCTAGCTGGTAAAGGATCCTGTCAATTCTCATCTGTGTGGGTTAACATGTGTGAATGTTTTAATAAATTAATAATGGCCAAGGCCTCACTTTAGATGGACTGACATTTCTGGAGTTAAAAAGATTTAATTTAGACTCATTTGGACACAATTAACACATGTAGTTCAGTGTTTGTTTGATTTGGTATTAAGACTGACATGAGGAGTTCCAACATGTGAAGTTTTGGCGCTAATACTTGACAAATGTGCTGCCGTTTTCTGTTTTTTTAAGAAATAGTCGACTGAATTTTTCTCTTCTGTTCACGCCTGTTCAACTCTACAAGCAAACGTATACTCTTCCTCACACAAGTCTTAAGTAGCTTTACAGTCAATGCGTCAACCGGAGGTGCGACTCCATAGAGTGTCTGGGGTTTAATCAATAGGCCTGATCGATAGCTCATTTAACAGGTGATGCAGCAGCAGAAGGGCCTCTCCGCTACAGGAATACAATTGGCAGTTTTATAACGTGAACACGCGGCCCACAACGTATAACCTGAAAGACAAACACAAGGATAAAACATGCAAGGGTGTGTCCTCAAGCTGAAAACCTCTTCTGGGTTGCTTAAGATTCCTGCACTATTGCGATTACTACGCTCTCTAAATTTCTGTGCCCCACCACAGTGAATATGAGGTTTCCCTTTGCCCACGAGCAGGATTGTTAGGATCCCCTTGAAGGGATATTTAAAATATATCTATGGATGGCATAATTTGAGGCTAGTTACAGGGATGTGTTTGCAGATAACAGTCATTTAAAATCACTGGCTGGTCTGTGACCATAATGAGATCCCCTGCTAGTAACGTAATAAGTGCAGCCACAAGTGGTAATGCTCCTAACTAGCATGTTGGAAAAATGGTTGTAATGTCTTGCTTCTCCACAAGGGGGAGCAGCCTTAATGGAAACCGCTAAATTCATGCATTTGAAGTTAGCTCAAGGCTTCTGGAATCACGGAATCATAATATTGAACCATTCTGTAAAACATTAATACATATACAAACTAGAGGTTGCAGGAAGTGACAGAATAAGGTGGTTAATGATTAAAGTTTGTGCACATGAAAGCTTAAGAAGATATTTAAACAAGAACTGGAAATGTTTCAGTAGAAATCTAGGTTTAAATGTGAATTCATTATTACTAGATCAGAAAGTGAATGGTGTTTTAAAAGTGTTTTAGGTGTTTTAGTCTTTAAAAAAGAGAGCGTTCAGATTGCGCAGTGCTGCGTGATTGTGTTTTCTGCTTTGGGCTTGGTAGATTTAATACACATCGAAACAACAAAATTACTGGCAGAAATAATATGGCTTTTTTCAGGCAGCTGGAGTTGACTAGATATATTTTTATGTAATGCTGAGCTGTGGTTAGAAATTCCTGGGGACTGTGAAGGATTTGTTCATTTCCAAAGCAAATGAAGACATTTATGTGATGCAACAAATAGTGGTTGAGTGTGATTTACTGTTTGTGATTGTGCAGTTGGGTTTTTTTGTTGTTGTTGTTTTTTACTCAAGGGTATCAGGCATGTATCGACGTGTGGGGTTCTAGTGTTGCCAGATCAGATCAGTGTACACACACTTGTAACCTTTTCCTGTCACTCAGAGTTTGCACACTCACGCATATCTACCCCTTTACACTTGCTGTACATATATACACACACACCTCAAAAGCCTCGTCCACATGAAACCCTCGCCTCATCTCCATATTCCCTCTCTACTGCCCCAATGGGAAAGGGTTGAGGCCTTATCTTAGCAAAACACTCCATCCAAGTCCCCACTTACTAACAGGCTTTACTGGCTAATCTTTAGCTCAGACAAGCGCCTGGGCACCAGTCGAAAAGTGAAGGAGAGTGGGAAAGAGACACTGAGCAGAGAAGCAGGAGGAGAGAGGGATGAAAAACTCTTTTTTTCGCTGATTGCGCCTGAATTATGTATCAGCCCTAATGTATCTGTCCTGCCTATATAAAATATACACTTTCCCTGTCTTCACCCTCGACTCCCCCCTCTCAGTGCCTTGTGGTGGGAACATCACATCAGACAATGGGACCATCTTTTCCCCGGGTTACCCTGAGGAGTATCCAAGCTCAGCTGACTGCTCCTGGCTGATTACTGTGGCTCCTGGATTTGGCATCAAACTCAACTTCTCCCTCCTTCAAGTTCATGGGCCACACGACTTCATTACTGTCTGGTAAGAAATGACAGCGTAACAGGCTCCAGATATGCAGAAATAGTTTCAATGAGACAATACAGACAGTTTGTTATTTTGAAAGTTATTTTGAGGAAAGCAGTATTAAACTTCACCATCGTCTCAAAAATTCTCAAGAACTTGTTATCAGACTTTCTTAAATCTTTGATTATTTGTTGTTTTTGTCTTTTAATACGATGCCTTAAATACACTTTTGCCTTTGTGCTTGACTGAGCATCAGTGGGTAAAGCTTCCTTTCATCACCTCCATAATACATGGTTAAAATTGCCATATGTGGCACCAAAGCCAGGTTTTTGCATACATGATGTTTGCCAGTTCTAGTTGATCCTCCAAAGCTTCCAAAGGTCCCAGCTCTCAGTGAGACAGGAGGTCTGACTGCCAGCCAACCTGGCAACATGACCACATGAAAGATCCACATGGTTTTCTGGTGACATCTACGTTTAACTGTTTGCGCTACTCATAGAAATTTGTTTGAGGCTTTTTTAGACCATCGATAATTTAAGTCAACATGGCTAAAGCGAGCCAAAATGTCCACTTTCTATCGTATTGTTTCTCATCTATAAATGGTCCCCGCTGTGCTGATCTTTTCCAGCTAGTTCCTACAGAGCCAAGATGGGGGACTATCTTGTTCCCCATTTTCCAGCTACCACCGCTGTGTATCTATCCACTGAACTACTGAGCCAAGGAAATGGGCCCCTTAATGGCGGCTTGGCTAGAGTGCTGTCAGGCAGCAGTCCCTAGCCAGCCGTTTCCAGAGCTGCTTGTAATCTCCCATGCCCAGTCTGACAGCCAAAGACAGATGGTTTTTAAGCTGAATGGTTGTGGCAGGAATCTGGGAGCTGGCTTAATCGGCCATGCCCACACCAGGGGACTGCCAAGGCTGGGCCACAGCTTCCAGAGACACTCCCTTTGGATAGCTGTTAGCAGGAGCACCACAGTCGAGACCTGTCACTCCACGGTTACTGTATCTCTAAATTCTACCTTATTTTAACATAATCATCTAAAACAGGCGAGGGGTAATCTCTTTGGGTTTGTTGAAGTGTGAGCAGCTTGATTATACTCTTCTGAAGCTGCTTGACAATAATCTGGCATGTGGCTTAGTAGTTTGTTTGCATCCCAGACCCTTAAGGTTCTTTATGGCTCTTATACAAGTGAGCTCTGGAGCATAGGCTGGTGTTTCCAGCGTATTGTTGTTTTTGCATTTATGGTTGACTTGCAACATTCCTCCATTTTTAGGGATGGTCCACAAGAAACAGCCAGGAAACTAGGTGTGTTTACTGATGGAGAGCCCAACGACCCACCCAGCAGCACATCCAATCAGGTGCTGATACGGTTCCGTAGTAATACAGAGAAGGGTGGACTCTTTCGTATCAGCTATCAAGGTTTGTACATGGTGTGGATCTGGCTTTGTTTCTAGCTCTTGATTTACATATATTCTTTGTTTAACTCCTTTCATGTCTTTGATGCACTCACAGCTTACAGACTACAGTACTGCCTCCCTCCCCCCATCATTCCTAATGCTGAGATTCTGATGGCAAGCAAGGAATTTAAAATTGGTAGGTGGAAATGCTGTCACAATAAGACCCATGCACTTAAACACAATGGCACTGACACTTCTGCCTTTTTGTATTTAATGTTGTTCCCATGCAGACTTGCAGAACTGTAGCATTTTGAAGCATTCATGAAGCTTCTAACTTTGGCTGTTTTTATTGCCTAGGTTCGCTGAATACACAGTCCATTCAGACACACCTCAAATGCATCACCTAGGGCAGGTGATCTCATTCCCTTTGAAGACAACAGAGATGAATTCCTGTTTCTGTATTTGTGTAGCTATTTGACCTTTATTATTCAGAGGCATAAAAGTAGCAACACTGACAATAGTGTCTTTAGGATCCCATGGGGATTTTTGTGTCCACAGATTCATCCCAGTTTTCACTGAAACACATGACTGATGATAACTTCTGTATTGTTATAGAATCCTTTATAAGGAGCACTTTTTACATGTATCATAGCAGTTAATGCTACTGCTTCTGACCTTGACCTTGACTGTAGCTCTCCTTTGTCCGTCACTGTTTTCAGGTGATATAGTGCGCTACCGATGTCTCCCAGGATACCAATTAAGTGGAAACAGCATCCTGACCTGTCGGCTAGGTACACATTTGGAATTTGAGGGCCCTCCACCCTCATGTGATGGTAAGTGTTTGTTTACAACTTGAAAACATCCTGGAGTACCATTGATATATCCCTGGATATCCTAGCTTTGAGCACACTTGTACACATCAAACAGGGTTGGGAGGTGATTTTTGTGACGTATACAACACTGAGTTGGACACAGTACGGTGATGTGTTGTGAAGGATCTTGCAGAAGGCTAAAGCACCTTAACTAGTGTGCCCTACATCAAATTTGCCAATGTTCATAAGGTTGAGTCATCAGGGGCCACCACTGAGATCAGCTGGTCTACTGGGATTTTACCTCATGGCCTAAATATAAACTCACTGGCCACTTCATTAGGTATTACTGTTTAACTGCTCATTAGGACAAATATTTGATCACATGGTAGCATCTCATTGCATTTAGGCATGTAGACATAGTGAGGACAACCTGCAAAAATTCAATCTGAGCTTCAGAATGGGGATGAACGGCCATTTTAGAGATTTTGAATGTGGCATGGATTTGTTTCAGAAACTGTTGATCTACTGGAGAAAATGCCTTACCAGAGGTCAGACTGTTTCGAGCTGATAATAACAACATGGAAAAATCACTGACTGGTCTGATGAGTCATGATCTCTGCTGCAACTTTTGGATAGTGGGGTCAGAAAACAGCATAAAGAACATGAAAGCACAGATCCATCCTGTGTTGTATTAAGAGTTCAGTTTGATATTAGTTTTGGCAATATTTTCTTGACAATTTGGGCTTCTGTATGGCAGTTGTTTAATGCCCCTGCCTACCGCAGTACTGTTGCTGACTATGTCCATCCTTTTATGACCTCTTCTGGCTGCTTCTAGCATCATAACATGCCATGCCACAAAAGACAAATAATCTTACACTGATTTTTTAACATGACATCGAGTTCAGTGTACTCAAGTGGCCTCCACAGTCACTAGATCTCAGTCAGATCCAATAGAGCACCTTTGGGATGTGGTGGGAGGGGAGATTCATATCATGAATGTCCAGCTGACAAATCTGCATTAACTGTGTGACGCTATCATGTATCATGTACCAAAATCTCTGAGAAATGTTTCAAGCGCCAAGAAAAATAGGGTTTAACCTCTTCTAGCAACATGTAACTGCCACTAAGTGGCAGGTTAGTGTATATTTTGCCTAAAAAGCACCAAGAAGACAAATGGTAATCTCATCTCTATGTCATAAAAAGAGAACATGACGTCATTCATTTAAGTGGCTTTTTAAAAGAGTTCTGCTGCTGTGAAATAAACAGTATGTCAGAACTATATATGGTATAGGTAAGTCCTAATAGTTATGAGTTCTTGTGATAGTTAAGACACTTTACTGTCAAAAGAAAAAACTTACAGTATTCCAAAGTAATCCTATCTGCCTGTACCATTTTTATCCTCTCCTATATTTAAGCTGATCAAATAGCATCAAGCACATGGTGTAAAAAAACACATTCTAAGTGCACCAGCACAGAAACAGCAGGGCCAGTCTGAATATGAACACACAAAATGTTTAAGCACCAAATGCAGTGATGTGGTTTGTTTACATAATATATGTCTTAAGATGCATCGAATCATTTTCGAGTCTGATGAATCATAATGTTTTATATGTAGCACAAGTCAACACTGCCTTCATCCTCCAAGAGGGACTGTATGAGTTTATTTTCAGCAGTGTTATGTATCCCTTAGCTCTAATCATGGACTCATGACTCAAACATGGAGCTTCGCCTCTTTTCTTGCTCCTGCGGGTACCCTTTTTTGCCTGCAGTCAGGGAGCGACAGCCAGATATCAGCTTGGTACCATTTCCCATCTCGGCGAATGATGCTTGGCTCCCATGAGGCCAAGCGCGGCTGCTGTGGAGCTCTCTACATGCTGAGATATCGTCCTCCCAGAGGAATGCAGCACCCACCGCCCGCGCTATAACATCGTAATGCTGCGCGTTGTGCACGCCACTTTTCCTCGGGGCGAGAGACTGGGTGCATAAAGGGGTTTGTGCTTCACAATATCATAAAAGCGTATCTTTCATTTTCTTTCTTTCTTTATTGGAAATGTGTGTCTCATTTAAGAATGCTTCGTGTGTCCCGTTCTGTTTGTGGGTTACGTGGTGGGCGAGAGGGAGGTTTAGGCGAAGTTTGATAAATGCAACTAATTTAGTGTACTAAATAGGAAAAATATGCAAAGCTCTCAGCATGAGGTGAAAAAGGAGAGAGATACAAAAAAAGAATTAGACGAAAGCAAGAGGGTAATGAAAGGGGAAGAGGAACTATGTATAGGCTAATAATAGAGATGTGGAAAGTGCTTAGGACACCCAGTGAGAGGCAGAACGGAGAATACCGAAAGTGTCAAAAAGCGAGAGGAACAAGGCAGTCCCTTGTATGTATGTTCCCTGGATTTATTTGCCACCCATTTTACCCCACAGACAGATATTTGCACCTCTATATGTGCAAGAATAAGCCTACAGTGTTTACAATCATGGAATATTGACAGATGGTTGCCCCTCCCTAAACCTAGTTCTCCTGAAGGGTTCTTCCTGTTAAAAGGATTTTTTTTCTTCCCACCATCGCCAAGTGATTGCTCAAATTGTTGGAGTTTTCTCTGTGTTGTTGTAGGCTCTTTAACTTATAATATAAAGTGCTTTGAGGCGACTGTTGTTGTGATTTGGCGCTAAATAAATAAAATGGAATTGAATTGAACGAATGCTTAAAATCCAGTAATTTTTCAGTGCCTTTTAATATAGGTTCAGTTGTAAAATTCCCTTCAACAATTTGTTTCCCTTTGCGCTGACTAATGTACTGAGGACAGACAACCTACCTCCTGCTCCCCTTTTCTCCAGCTTTTATCCTATTTTGCCTGCACAGACACAGGTCAGGGTGACGGAGAGGCCAGAGATTGCAAAAGCTGAGGAAGTAAGAGGGAGCTGAAAGCAGAGAAAAAAGTTAAAAGACGATGCTCGAATGAGAGGGAGAGAGAAGAGGGTCAAAAGATAAACCGATAGGAAGAGAGCAGTTTGAGTATAACTCTGGATATGCTGGAAAAAGCCAAAAAACTGGCCTGGAAAAGATGGAGGAGAAATTGCTAAATGAGCAGAAGGGTAGTGAGTAAGTGAGAGTGGGGCTGGAGTTTAAAAGCAAGGCGAGAAAGGGAGACAGGGAGAGACTTACTTGGAGGGCAGTGAAGAGACGAAGAGCAACAGCTCATTGAAATGCAGGGGACATGCCGGCTGCAGCTGCACCTATCAAATCACCACTTCTAGCTCTGACAAGCAAAACCCTCCCTGCACATTTAGCAGCCCTCACTCCCCGCACACAAACACACACCGAGTCGCTGTATACGTATACTGTATGCAGCTCCACGCCGGTCTAGCTGGTGTCTGGGTTACGCGGCGGTGGATGTTGTCATTCTGTGACAGTCTTCCAAGAGAGCAGCCCTGGAACCACAGCCGGGTCTGCAGTGTTCCTTGCCCCCTCGGCGCCAGCATCCTCTCTCATCCTCTGCATTCCCCTCCTCCCTCACTCGACACTCACTTCTCTCCCATGACTCACTAACATCAGACTTATGTTCTTACATAACACATGTAGCCTTTGTTCCCCAGACTTTCTTTGTCATTGTCTGAGGCTGCTTGAAAACAGAGCGCGTGCATTCCCACACACTTTATAACTCACAGGTGTCTGTCAATACCCAGATCTATCTGTCTCTACCTTCCCAAAAACCTGGCATACAGGCAGAGAAATAAAAGCTACCATCATAAATATGTAAACACTGACACACAGTAACTTTTTTTTTTTTAGCTGTTTAATTCAGAGAACAGTTGCCAGTCATCCAGATGGGTATTTGCTGCCATTGGAGCAACCGGTGGCTTGGTTCAGCATTTGATTTCCCTTCTATTTGATTACACTGGGTTGTATTGGACCCACGGCCCTTAACTACATTTGCTGTCTGCAGAGACCACAGGGAGTTCAGGCATCACACACACAAAGCAGCAGCATCAGTACAAAGTGTTGCTTGAATTCATTAATGAAAACACAATGAGCTCTGATGAGTCCAAATCCCTGTGTTTATCCCCCAGACAGATTTCTGGTTAAAACCTGCATAATAATCCATCACATTACTTTCCCAGCTAGTTACAGTAGCTTTCTTCATCCCTGTCCCCTTTTGTTTTTCTCGCCTCTTCATTTATCTCTCTTCCGCTCAGTGTACTCCGATTTTTTTTCCCCTCTCTCTCTGCCCCTGTCTTCTTTTGTTAGACGTAGAATGGATTACAGCTACCCCCTCCGTTTCCCATCTTCATTGTCATCCCTGACTTCTAAGAGTTGTTAGGTCCTGATCCACATTAATACTTATGTTGTGGCCCTTCCTATTCATTCGTCTCGTTATCGGACCTCGGCTTATGCTAATTAAAAGCCATCTCAACGGCAATGCAGCAGTTCAAGCTTGATATATATAGTAGATTTATGCATAGGGGCATTTAAATTTGTGGAGTAAGTCGATACACGTGTGCGTCAGCGCTTGTTTGCGCAAAAATCCCTCCACTGCATCTTTGATTGGGAAGATATTTGCAAACTTTGAACAGTTTCCCCACAAACAGAAGGGACGCTTCACAGAACGCTGTCCCTGCTGCCTGTTTATTCCGCTCCTCGTCTCATTAAAGTGAGATTTCATTTTGAGCTCTATCAGCGTTGATCTCACCTTGTGTGTCGAAGCTACTACCCCCCCCCACCCCCACACACACACACACGTTTTTTTTTTTTTTTGTTTTTCTTTTTTCCAGCTGTCAGATTTGTCCCCTAATACCCTTTTGTTTACAGCCAGAGTGATGCTTCATTTCAAAGTGGATTAGTTTAATAAGTAGCAGCCTATAGATAAGCGCCCCTGCCCATCTCTTTCCATCAGCTCCGAGACAAGCTGAAGGGAGTTTTGAAGACACATCCAGGCTTTCTGAAAGGTCACTGACAACACATATCTCATCCTCGGAGAATTGATCATTTAATGAACTTCACTCTTAGATTTTATATGCCACTTCCAGGTGCAATCACTTCCACTATCGCTGACGGATTTAAACCTTTTCGACTCATATCCACTGAGGGGCTTGACGTTGTAAATGATTTTGCAGACTTGGGGAATGTCTTCTCGGAATTTAGGATCATAGGTGATTAATGTTGCTTTACTTCCAGAAGTCGATGCCAGAAGTGGTACTTTGCCAGGCTATTTTCTTTTTTTCTTTTTCTTTTTTTTTTAGACAAAACTGATGTTTTTGGTTGATGAAGAACACTGACAAATATTAATTGTTTGTTTGGAAGCATTATACTTAGGGAAATGTAGCAAATGCAACAAATGGTTACATTTGACAGAAAATAATTCTTACATGCCAGCTTACCTGACATTATCCGAAATTTCCTGAGGGAATAAATCCCATCTAGCTGACACGCCAACCCCAGTAAAACAAACGGGAAGAATTATTTGCAGATGCTGTTTAAACCAAGGCTTTCTGCCATATTTTTATGCAAATTTCATAATCTTTTTCCCCTATGAACACAGAGAAGATGATGAACAAACCAAGACATGCACAACTGTTCATTCACACACACAGGCTCACCTATTTACAAGTTAATAGTCGCTTCACATTGCTCAACAAAAGAGGCACACAGCTTGAGCTCGAGTCAGAGAATTCAGGATTTCTCAGCTGTTGTGAAGGACCTCAAAGTGCCAAGTGCTTCCTTTGCCCTAAGGTAAAACAGTGCTTGGGTATTAAAATTGCAGCACACGGCAGGTACTTTATACCCCAAGCAAAGTTTTCTGCCACATTTGTTTGACAAACACAAATGCTTGCAAAAAATCTATGCGCATGCAGAGAGAGCACCTGGTCGAGTAAGTGCTGTTTTAAGCGGTTTGTAAGTACATTTTTATGTATGTGTGTGTGTTTTAATGATTTCTCCCATGAAAGAATTTAAAGCCTTTGGCTGGTAACAGCTTAAATGTACTCTTTTTTTGTATTGCTATTAGTTGGAATGGATGTGTTCATAATTTCAACAGGACTTAAACTGTTGGGTTGCATGTCTTTTGTCCTGTCTCCCTCCCTTCATCTCTGGGCTCGGCAGATGGCTGCCTCTCCCTGAGCCTGTTCTCTCCTGTTAAAAGGAGGTCTTTCCTTCTCGCAGTCACCAAATGCTTGCTTTTAGAGGCTCGTCTAACTGTTGGAATTTTCTTTCTATTGTTTTAGGGCCTTTACCTTACAATATAAAGCACCTTGAGATCACGTTGTTATATGGTACCATATAAATAGCAATGAATTGAGTCTAAGGAGGTTGGAAAGTAAATGATTGGACTTCTTTGAGGTTTTCTTGAAGATGTTGCACCTCTCATCCATAAGGCTTCCTCAGTTCTAAAATCAAAAGGTGGAGAGTCATCTTGCATCAGCTGACTTGATAGGGTCACATTATAGGATTGGGCAAGCCCTCACAGTGGTTTCACCTGAAACCTCTGGAGGTAATGACCTGCGCATTTTTTCACATCTTGGCTCATGTGATGACACACATGATTAACAGTGGGTCAACGACCTTCCTAAGGGACAACCTCTGCTAAGGTTTATTCACTCGGATGAGAGGTGAAACGTCGTCAAAAAACTTAAAGTAGTTCACTTGTTTTCCTTTCAAGCGCCTGGGATTACCATGACTTGGATGACTTGAATTCAGTGCAATTTAAATTGAGTTGCAGCAGGGCTTCTGTGTTAAAACAGTTAAATACTGTTAGGTATGGCAAAATTTGTGCTTAGATAATTTTCTATGGAAACTATTGAAAGCTGTAATGACAGCAGTAGAAAAATCCTTTTTTATTGTTTGTGTGCAACTACAGAGATTTTTTTAGCTTTGTTGAAAGTGTTATTACACATCAGCTTCATCTTCTCTATGCATATAGACACAGTGAAGACAAGTAGTATTTAAACAAACAGTGTAGCTGTTGCATTGTGTTGCCATAACAGCATGTTGCATCCTTTCATTTTGCAGCTTGTTTATGGGGCTGCAGTGTGCATGCAGACATCGCTGTCAGATTAAAAGGTTGGCTTTACAGCACTGCAGCAAAAACACAACAGACAGGAGCGCTGCGTGCTGTCTGATAATATGGAATGAAACCACTAGAAAATGTCAAAGGATGTCGTGGAGACGTCCTGCAAGAATACAAATGACAGAGGGAGAAAATGAGATGAGCGGATGGATGAGGTCCGCCCAGACGTGCCTCTTCAAAAATGCGCTTTGAGGCAGATGTGAGCGTTAACCACCGAGTTAGCATCACATCTGTCGCACACTCACAATGGGAAAAGAAGAGGGAATACGCTAATGGCAAGTCAGTAATATTATATAACGTATAAGCCGTTTCCTGGAGTGACTTAGCATGGACAGCTTTGTTTCCCCGTGACAGCATCAGGACCAGAATGACAATTAGCTTAGCTATGCTTTTAGTCACATTGAGTTGCCCTCCAGCAACAGTATGGCTCTAACCAATCCAATTTGTGTTTCAAGGTAAATTGATTCCACTAAAACAAATGAACAATCGCTGAATGTGATGCGCAATTATGAAACGACAATACAGGAACAGATCATCATTCCTGTAGGTCACAATAATAGATTTACGTTTTGTCTCTTTCTGTCAACAGTGACGTGTCCCATGAACGAGATACTCACAGCCTCCACGGGCGTCATCATGAGTCAGTCGCCCGGCAACGGTTTTCCCCACTTTGAGTCCTGCTCCTGGGTGGTTAAGGTAGAACCCGGCTACAACATCACTTTCACTATCGAACACTTCCAGACCAGCCGTCAGTTCGATGAGCTTGAAATCTTTGATGGTGAGTGACTGCATCTGTTAAGACAGAGAACTTGTGTTCATCAGTGCTAACATAAACGACAGTGTTTATCTGTTTGTACCTGTTTGGTTTATACCATTACATTTCCTCGTCGTTTTCTTGGTCTGGATTACCAGCTGGACTCCCTGTGACATCTCTTTTCACATATCCCCTGGCAGAAAGAGTCATTTTCACAGATATCTGCAATTAAAGGCTAAAATAAGCCAGAAGGCTAAATCCACTATTCCCAACAAAGCTCTCTGCCACTAGTAACAGAAAATCAAACGTAGGCTCCCTTTTATGGTGACAGAACATCTACATCTGCCTTGTACATTTGCATGTGATTAGAGGTACAGTCAGCATCTCTGCCAGGCTGCACTGAGAAAGTGGTGATCGTATACACTGGTGATGCTGATTAGTGCTTTTTATCTTCTGCCGAGTGTAGAGGAACAGACATTTGCTAACCTTGGGGCTGCCAAGCCAATTATGGACTGAAGTCTTATTTTTTTCCCCATCATTAGAAGATTAGGAAATTGTGATATTTTTCAAACTTCTGTGCTTCTGTTTGGATAAAGATAAATTCTGTGCAAATATATATATATATATACATATATAAATTATGTGTCCTCATTACATTTTTGTTTTTTACTTTTGACTAGAATATACTTTACAGAATTTATTTTACATTTATAGAACATAAAAGCTTACATAAAAACCGTGCCTTTTTAGTAGTCTTGTGATTTTCACAGCTGGATGCCTCTCAAATCATCATTCCCCTCACCCATGTCTTCATCCAGGCCCATCCAGACAGAGTCCTCTCCTAATCACACTAAGTGGTAACTATTCCAGTCCGCTCAGCATCACCAGTTCCAGTAACAAAGTCTACCTGCACTGGTCCTTCGATCACACTACCAGCCACAAAGGCTTCCGCATACGCTACTCAGGTGAGTCTAAAGCAGCGATTTGCTAGCATGGGGTGCATGGCTTCTTTAGAAATCTAATTTCTCTAAAGTTTTCAAGTCTTTATGAAATTCAAGGCCAACACCGAAATCTTTAAAATGTGTGGAATGGCAGACATTGACAGCTCCATATGTACACTGGGGAATATTAACTTGATAATTCTGGACCTCGTTTGTAAATTCAGTCTCTTCAGTGGTGCGTTCGGTTTACTCTCTAAAGGAGACCAATATTTGGACTGCCAACTGCAGCTGAGACGGCCAGAAATATCAGCCATCTCTATGACAACCTAGTGGGGGTGGTAGGCATCTGCAACACTTCTTGCCGCGCAGCAGTGCTTGGGAATTAGTAAACGCTGTGTCTTGTATTGCCTATTATTCCTCTGTTTTGTCCTGCTCCCGTGAAGGATCTGTTGGTATACGACACCTGCATAACTCGCTGTGAATTATGACTGTGTAAATATTTAAAAGGCTCCCTCCGTTCTGTATCAACACCACTCAGCCAGATTGACTAATCGTCTCTCTCCCCTCCTCTCAGTGGAGCTTTCTGTCTCCCCAACCGGATGTTCTGCCCTATTTTTCTTTTGCCTCGTTTAATATCTTTTTCCTAAGCACTGACGGATTTTGCTGTAGCGGGTTAAGCAACAGACTGAGGTCTGTCTGAGAACCCAAGAGTTGCCTCGGTCTGTATGGAATCACCTTTTGTGGTATCTTAGTGGGAAGGAAGAAACAGATAGGACTGTGTTCAGCTATGCTCCTCATCAATCCATCTTTTCTCTGAAGGGGAAGGTATTCCATTCCATTACTTCCTGTTTTTACTCTCCATCCAAGACTTCCCTCACTGTTTCACTCCAGTCATCTTCTCCGTGGATTCAATTAACTTACAGTGAGCCCGACTCTGTCGGCAGCTGCAGGGTTGATTGCAAAAAGACAAACTGTATAACAGGGCAAGTAGAAATGAACACGGAAGAAGGGCAAATGAGCTAGACCCAGATAGAAGTAAAGAACTGAACTCAAGGGTGGCTCAGAAGCCGCCAGTCACAGTGACTGACAGGAAAAGGCCTTGCAGAGGAACATATACAGTACCTTTGCAGGGTATTTAATTTGGGTTTGCATGTCTTCTGTTTCTTATCTGTGTAGTCATCAAGAAGAACATTAATGAGAAGCCATCCTCCTGATGAGAGTGGAGATGTCTGGCTCTTCAACATTAAGCTCAGACACTACTTTTGACAGCCCAAGGCCTGCAATGAACTGCCGTGTATCATCGCCTAAGAAATCTAACATCTTTCCTAGTGAACCTCAGTGTCAAATTCTGCATAAAGTGTGTTTTATCTAACATCTCTTCTGTGCCACAAAAAGGTCTGTCAGCTCACTTGAAAAGGCTCAAATTCTCAAATTGCCTCTCGCCTTGGGAAAAAAAAATGTTTCAAGGTAGCAACAGTTTAAAAATGGGCAAAAACATCCTAACCTTTGACATGGCTTTAAGATTTTATACAGCAGGGGAGAGTCATCTGATTGTCTGTTTTTAAAAAATTCACACTAACTTGAAAGAGAGGCCTTTTCCATTCCCACATGTTAGCAAGTTGAATTTAAATTAGCATTTTTCTACAAATGTAATGCAGTCAGCAGTTCCCACAGCGAGCGTCATTTCCTATGTCCCGTTATCCCGTTGCATAAATTGAAAACCGTTTTGACAATCTGCGTTTCTTTACTTAAACTCCCTCAATCTTCAGCTGATGTGCAGTGATGTGCCACGCTATTGTGAAATCTGCAAAAATACAGTTTAGGCCTGGGAGCCTTCAGTTCTTTGGAAACCGGGACTCCATCGTCTGCACCATTTACGATGATGAATGATCATCGCCGCTACCAATTTTAACCGAAAACAACAACGGGCACTTTGTTCCTGCTTTTTTGTACCCATCACTTTTACGAATCTCCTCTGGGGTAGCTGACAAACTCCAGTTTTGCTTTGCAGAACAATATTTTTCTTTAATCAGTTTTTCTTGTCTCAAGTAGTTTTGGGGGTTTTTGCCAGAAAGAAATTGCAGGTTAACACTTGTATGAATTCATATCCTCCTTTATGTCACCTGGGGTAGAAGATGGAAAAGGGATCTGGGACTATTGAAAGCACATTAATCTGTCACTTTTTTTTTTTTTTTAACAACTGCATCTTATTGGCCCGTCATTGTTTGTTGTGCTCATTGCACTCAGTTTTATCTTTTCCTGTATCTTTTCTTTTTTTTTGTCAAAGCTGCCTACTGTAGCCCTTCAAACAGCCCAGTAAACGGCACAGTGCACAGTCTGACAGGCACAAAACTCGGCAGCACCCTGCGTTTCAGCTGTGACCAGGGCTTTCGTCTTATTGGCCAAAGCAGTGCCACCTGTACGCGGACTGCACAGGGGATCTACCAGTGGAACGCACCGGTCCCGCTTTGCCAAGGTGAGCGGTCGGCAGCAGCAACTGATGAGTAAATAACAAATATGTTTAATAAAATCAGTAAAGGGGTCAGATAGTTTTGATTGGCCTCGATATTTTGTTCATAAAACTATTTTCACCATTATCCTTCTGATTCATTTGGCATCTACTCTAGCACTGTTTCTCAAAAGTGATGAATTGCTCAAGGAGAAAACAGTTTTAGCACACTTTAGCCAACTGGGATTCAAGAAGACATTGTGATAGCATGATTTGATAAAAAAGTTTCTCTGAATCTCTGAGATTAGAGTTTGATGATGTCACCTGCAGCCCTAAGACAGTTTTAGAGGATGCACACTTCATTATTGCTTTAGAAGATCTTTAGTTAAATTGCTTTATGTGTTAATCTGCTGGGTTTTAGCCTGTTGTTTGCTTGTCACTTTTTGAAAACATCCAGCAGTTTAATCGATCTTTGAAACTCCCCATATTTAACAAAAACTACACAGATGTTTGATTGAATTGCTTGTTGAAAGAAAATAAATAAATAAAACAAAACAAAACAAATAAAAGCACTGAGTTGTAATATATGTCTATTTTAAAAATTACTAAGTAGCATTTTAGATTTCACAAGACTATTGTGTCACATTCATCGAGTTCCAATATCAGTGAAATGTGTTTGTGTGCGTGTTCAGATTTTCGCCTTTATTCTATTACAAAAGCATGAAATCTAAAAGCTCTGGTTCCACATTCTACTTTCCACCTGTTAACAAAATCAGCTGAAGCATAAACTCAGAGCTGCCAGTGCCAGCCATTCAGTGTCTGGTCAAGTCTGCACCAGGTGTAATCTCCACATGAATTGCATGTGTTCTCTCTACACTAGACTGTTTATATTGTGCAGATGGTGGCCCAAGCTAATGTTTACTGCACATCGGTGAAGGCTTTCACAGTGTGTTTGTACAGGAAGCCAGTTGTTAGCTTAGCACCCTGCATACAAAGATGGTTTGTGCGTTTTATTTTTTGATATCATTGATATGCATTTCCCCCCTTTATTTCTTTCCTAGTCATGTCCTGTGGAATGCCAGTTCCTCCTGTTAATGGCAGCATTGCTGGCCAGGACTTCTCTCTAGGAGCCAGAGTCACCTATCAATGTAACCCTGGATTTCGGCTTTCGGGGCCCATCACCACCTCAGTGATCTGTCAGGAGTCTGGGAGGTGGAGCCCCATAGAGGCCCCACCTAGATGTATTCGTGAGTATAGTAGTGGTTTGCAGTCACAAGTAGAAAAAAAACAAATCATTACAAAAAACCCCACCACCAACAAGAAAAAAAGAATTAATCTGAATTAATTATGGTTTGATCTTTGATCTTCCAGCTGTCACCTGCCCCGACATTGGTCACTCTGCAGTGGAACATGGGAGATGGAGGCTAATCTATGGGACTCAAAACCAATATGATGCTATCATGATGCTCACTTGCGACCCAGGATATTATTACAGGGGTCAAAGGGTAATTCGCTGCCAAGCCAACAGCACATGGAACTATCCAAATCCTCGCCCAGTTTGCGAGAGTGAGTGTAAACAGTTTTCTTACTTTAAACACTTTTCAAATCGTGCTCATCTGACCCAAACAAAAAGAACGGAGTCAAACAGAACTGTTTTCTAAACAATGGCAATCTATACCCATTTGTGTTTTTCCCCCCATTTCAGTCATCTCCTGCGGGGACCTTGGGACTCCACCGAACGGACACAAGATTGGAACCCTTACTGTGTATGGAGCTACAGCTATTTTCTCATGCAACACGGGCTATACCTTGGTGGGCTCTCGGGTGCGAGAGTGTATGTCCAACGGGCTTTGGAGTGGAACACAGGTCCAGTGCCTGGGTGAGAGCTTAAACACCCTAAAATGTTTTACTACTTTCCATGTGTCCTGCACTTTGCTTCTAGCATTATTAGCAACACTTACGTGGGACTTTTTCTTTTTTTCTTTTGCTCATCCTCAGCGGGCCATTGTGGTACTCCAGAGCCAATAGTGAATGGCCAGATCATTGGGGAGAATTATAACTATCGAGGCAGTGTTGTGTACCAGTGTAACCCAGGATTTCGGCTCATTGGAGTGTCAGTGCGAGTCTGTGAACAGGATCACCACTGGTCAGGACATACTCCTGTTTGTGTTCGTAAGTGCCCACAGCAAACGCCTATTATTTGTAAAGCTGTGTGTGGTGTAAGCTAGTGCTTCTCTGACTTTCTCTCTCTGCTTAAAGTGCCGCAGTGATTTTTAGTAAATGGACACACATGTTGTCTTGTTCTGATCATAGCTCACTAACTGACTGCCAGTTCATAGTGATTATACTTGGGCCTGCTGGCACTAATCACCAATTCATTTATTGCTGCAAGCATTTTTGCTTAAAAGCTTCTATATAAATTTTGCACTTTTACTTACAAAGACAATATTATTATTCCAAAAGAATGCATGGTATTTCTCTTTCAATACAAATAATTTCGTAAGAAGATTACTTTACAAGATGCCAGCGGTTAAAACAAAAGTCAAACATGTCACTGGTGTAGAGCCTGTGGCTTTAGAGCTTTGATCATTACTGAGTATCTTTTTTTTGTTTTGCAATACAGGCCTTACTAAGGTGGTGGTGTTAAACCCATTCATTCACTCAACTGCTCAGCAAGTGTGTAGACATGACTTTCTTTCTCCCTTGACTCTCTCAGCCATCACCTGTGGCCACCCTGGCAACCCTACCTTTGGTATGACCCAAGGAACCCAGTTTAATCTAAACGATGTTGTGCGTTTCATCTGCAATACTGGATATGTTCTACAAGGGGCTGTAAAATCGACTTGCCAGGCCAACGGGCAGTGGAGCAACGTCCTACCCAGGTGTAAAAGTGAGTGCCAAATCAATGCTCAGTACCTTATTGCTGCAATTCCAAGAATACATGTGAAGATGGACTAAAAGATAAAAATATATGTGCAGGATGTCATCTTTTACCAGATCCTGTGGCCAGTGTGACGTTCATTATTTCATTAAAAGCAAAGGAAACAAAGTTGGTTAACTAGCCGTGTGTAGACAAACTAGTATGACAGTTTATCCAAGACAACTCCATCATTTCAAAATATATGTATCCATTTTTAATATTCCAAAAAAATGATGACCTCACGCCCATTGTTCGCTAGTGATCCTAGTTTCAGTCACTGTGCTAATGTACTGTTTATGAGGTTGAAGAAACCTGCAGTCAGCTGAGACTGAAGAAGTTCCAGCTGAAAAGTTTCTCCCACTGAAAACGCAATGTCCAGATGCGTTGTGGAAAGTTGTGGAAACAGTTAAAAATACATAAATGCAAAAAAAAAAAAAAAAACCATAGCTTTTGATTCCAAAATAAAAATCTAATGCAAATTCCAGATTTTTAATAATATGAATACAATAATAATAATGACAGTGTATTAGGAGCAGTTGTTGACTTGAAGCTTTATCAGAAAGGAAAGTTTAAGCCTAACCTTAAAAGCAGTGTTTGTCATGAATTCAAACTGGGAGCTGGTTCCACAGAAGAGGGGCTCTAAGCTGAAGGCTCTGCTTCCCTTTCTATTTTTAAATACCCTGGGAACCACAAGTAAGCCTGCACTCTGAGAGCGAAGTGCTCTGTTGGGGTGATACAACACTATGAGGTCTTTGAGATAAGATGGGACCTGATTATTCAAGACCTTGTATGTGAGGAGCAGGATTTTAAATTCAATACTAGATTTAATAAGGAGCCAATGAAGAGAAGCTAATGTGGGAGGAATATGCGCCCTCTTTGTCATCCCTGTCAGTACTCTTGTTGCACCAGTCTGGATCAGCTGGATCAAAGGCTGAGATAGTAATGAGTTACAATAGTCCAGCATTAGGCACAAGTCTTGTTGAGGTATTCAAAACCACGCTAGCGTTGGTACCTGATGCAAAAAGTGAGTTTGTATCTACACCCTTGCTTATGGAGGTACAGGTATTTTTGTACTCTCCCCCAATTACTTTTGGTAACCTTGCAAGGTCATATGTTCTGTGACCACAGATGACCCCAATCACAATGAGAGCGCAGGCGAAGCACAGCAGCATCTGGGGAGAGGAAGAGTTTAACTGACACGTATTAGAGGAAAATGAAATGAAAACACAAAGAGAAGACCGGATCATTTAATTACCGCAGTTTCAACCATATGGTCCGTGGAGGTTCTGGGTAATATTTACATGTTGTATTATTTCCTCTTAGCCTAGCTGCCTCTGTTACACCCTTAGGCTCACCTGTCTGTCAGAGAGACAAACTCAGTTAATAACCATGCAGAGAGAGCCAAGAAACAATCGCAGAATCCTTGAGCTTGTATGAAAGGCAGCCACCTTTGGAGACCCGCGTCCTGGCTTTAGCTCTGAATAAGAAGTACCCTGCTTTGCTTTGAATGAGCGAGGCAAGGACTTTTAATTTGACAGTGTTTTCGTGACAAGCGGCGCATCTCAGGCACTCGTGTCTGTCTCTAAGTCCGTACTAACTGAGGCTGTGTGACAGGCGCAGAAACGGGCCGCTCGCAAGGTCGAGCCCTAAATGTGACAAGACAGTGACGGAACCGCAGACTGATGGACTCATGAGTTTGTTTTAAATGAGGAGAAAAAGAATGTGGCCTCTTTTTTTTTCGACACTTCTGATGGGATGGGGAGGTTACAAGTCTCACAGGAATGCTTCTTTGGTTAATAAAAAAGGGGAGAAGCACATTTGGCTGCTGCATGCATAAGCAGGCGAGATTTTCTCCCAGACATGTGCTTTAAATCTCTTCGCTCTAGCAGTGACATCATATTAGCATTGGCCTTGTTTCGATGCAGATGCTGACTCTGAGGGTGCTTTTTTTTTATGTGAATGCTGTGTTGGTGGAGGATGCGTGTGTTTGACGGCCATTATCCCCACTGTTGATGTGGAGACATAAGTAGCTTAGAGGTCTTGTTGTCAATCAGATTTATCACCGTAATTACAGCAATCGAGGCGTATTTAGTGAAGTGTGCTCTCCTGTCTGGCATGTACTTCCTCCCTGAGTGGAAAACTGTGCAGTAATAACACCTCAGTTCTAACTAAACCTTTAGCTTTTCTCTTAGATGAAAACATAGAGAGAAATAGATGCAGAAGGCAGAAAAAAAGGTTAAGGGCAGGAGTCAGTCAGACAAAGCTAATGATTTCCATGGTCTAGATTTTAACTATAAGAGTTCGTAGGCTCCATCAATAATGCAGGGAACACGAGAGCACCGTCAGTGCAGCCAGTCTTCTGCCCCTCTTTAATCACCAATTTTAGTTGCAGCTATACTTGCCTTTCTTGGAAGACTCGTGCGTGTTTGTCTTTTGGTGATAAAAGCGAAGAGACGCAGGATAGACAAAAAGACCCTTTGACATACCACTTACAGGGCTGTTACTTGGCAGTAGGCCAAGAGGAGGAGAGGGTAACCAGGGTCCCCACTTCTGAGTTGAACAGAGATGAATTACCTCATCCCTTCTTCCCCTCTCCCATTTTAGTCGTCTTTTCCTTTCATCCTTTTACTTCCCCTCTCTCCACACACAAGAATTTACCAGGAGGTCAGTCATTTTAGATGAGTGTTGGATCGCTTTGGAGTGTCTCTGTGTGTCTGTGTGTGTGTGTGTGTGTGTGTGTGTTGCCTGAGTACATTTTTTCAAAAACTGAATTCCGAGCTTGGAAAGTCTCGCGCTGAAGCAGCTCCACTGCTTCAAATACGCTTTGTAGTGTTATTATGCGGTAAGTTGTAAATGATGGCACCACAGGTCAGCGCGCCGATGGAAGGAATACATTATAATAGGTATTTGGGGGATGATTTAGCTGTGCTGGCCAGCTTGGGAGCAGGAGAATGAGCAAGCTTTTAGGCACATTAGCATACAATAGGTTCATTTTGGCTGTAGCTAAGGCATACTCATGGGGGCGAGACTGGCAAGGCCAACTGGGGCATAATGGCTGCGTAGGCACTCCCAGACAGCGTTGTAGAGGCCATTAGAACTTTGGCTCCGTAGTACACATTTAGTGGCGGTTAACGGTATAGACTAGACAGCAGCTGCTCCCCACTGTGTGCTGACTTTGTTGAGGTAATGTCAGATTTCAGTTTGCTTGCTTTGGTAACATTCTTCAGCTCACATTCTGTTACGACTTTTAGTATATTCTCCACTATCAGGGCCTATTTCTCACTAACTTTGTACAGCACAGCCCTCCACCCTCTCCCGTGCTGTCCCTCACTCATCCCTCATTCTCCCCTTCCCTAACTCTCTCCATCTGGTGTTAAACTGACATGGTGCCTCTTCTCCTGTGAGCTTTCCATCCATCACAATCTCTGCACCACGACGGCCGGCAGGAGACTGCCTCTAATGAAGCAAATGTTTATTTCCGGAGTCTGCCTCCTACTTCATTTGGATTGGGGTGGATAGATGGATGGGTGGAAGCAGTCGATGGGGAAAGTAATAGACAGAGTTGAAGTCACGAAGAAAAATAAACCAAAAAAACTATGCTTCTAAAACTGAGTCTCTATGTGGGAGACAGCCATATCAATATCAGGACATATGGTCTATTAACAGTATGAGAGTCTTCTTTCATCTTTCTTGCTATTAACTGTAAAAAGGAAAATGTAAATGTTTATTGCTTAATGTGTTGTTTTTTGCAGTCTCGCTAACTCCCTCGCTCCCCTCTGTGTTCCTTTCTTTCAGTTGTTAACTGCACAGAGCCAGGACATGTGGAGAACAGCATTAGGCAGGTACTGTCCAGCGGGCCGCATCGCTACAGTTTCCAAACCACTGTGTCATATCGCTGTAGTCCGGGCTACTACCTGCTGGGCACCAGCTCGATCTCCTGTCAGGGAGATGGCACCTGGGACCGCTCCCTACCCAAATGCCTGTGTGAGTAATCTCTGGGTTGTTGTAGGTGATGAGGCAAATTGTTTTGTTTATTTGTTTGCATTTGTTTGCTGAATAAGATCACTTTAACCCCCCCAAAAAATTCTTAAAACAGTAGTGTGTTATCTCTTATGCTTAAAATTTAAACCTTTATAACGCTCGTAATGCATAAACTCTTCTGCTTGCAAAAAGAGCCCCACCAATATATAAGCTGGCCGATGTTATTAGCCGATACTGGCTATTTCCTAATGCATTGGTATCAGTATTGATAACAGCTGATATGAAAATGAAAAAAGTAAAGAAGAGACAGGAGAAACACCCTTCAGTCATGTTAGGAGCATTGATGTTGCACAGTTTGTCCACTAGAGGGCACTCTTCAACTTCCCTGCTGGAACACATGACAACCAGCTGATCAGAGCAGACTCATAAATTAGTACAAATAACACATTTTAAGGAAATCAGTGTATTTATATCGGCTGATATTTCAGATATCGGTAGTGAAAATCCGATAATGGTTGAACTCTTCCTGCAAAGATACATCAGATTATATAGAAGTATATGAGACAAAAACCTTATTTTTAAGGTTTCATTTATGATCTTTGTAAACACTTTCCTGATGAACTGATCTCCTCAATGAGTAGTTTCAAATCTTACTTATTAAAATACAATATTTTTGTTTGTGTTATTTTTTTTTTTTGTTGTAATAGACATTTACAGAGGGTATACTTTAAGGCACCTGGGCTTACTACCATCAGATTAGGCAGCGTTCTTGGTTCCTCTGTCAGACTGACCCATCGTTCCTGGTGTCTGGTTTAAATAAACAAAAACATGGTAATAGGCAAAATACTCAATTTCAGTCTTCAAAACAGGAGCCCAAAAAACTAAGGGGTGATGTTACACCAGCTCTTTTAGCTATTCTTACAGATAATTATATTTTACAACTTTACAGCAGAGGAAAGATACCCACACTGTTAGTAAATATAAAGTATTGTATTCATTTTAAATCAACATATTCAACATGTGATGCCTAAAACTCTTCTTTGCTCTGTTCGGACAGTGGTGCTGTGTGACCGCCCCAGCGTGCCTCCTTACACCCAGATTTCAGGTGACCGTCGAACAGTGGGCTCCGTCATTCGCTACAGTTGCATCGGTCAGCGTAGCATCATTGGCAATACAACAAGAATGTGCCAGCTGGATGGGCAGTGGAGCGGCTCGCCACCACATTGCTCTGGTATGGAAAAATACACCCAGAATGACAGTTCGAAATGCTTAACCTGACAATATTTTCTGAAGGAGATCCATAAGAAAAGACTGTAACCATCCAAATTCTATTCATATTTGGGGGTGTTTCCTGTGCTAACCCACACCTTTTGGTTTTCTTTGCATTCTTTGCGTATTTCTCCATCTAATAATTGATTATTCAGATGCAATAGCATCGCCCAGTCACACTGAGGCCCTCATAACGCCATGCCAACAAATAAAGAGTTTAGGTGGCAGCTGCTGGAAGGTAATGAGCAAAGTAGGTGGACCAAAGATGGAGTTGCCTGTCTGTGTCACAGACCTGAAGGGCAAAGAAAGTGTCCTCCATAAAACTGTTTTAATCTGCTCACATTAGACTGAGGAACATCAATGCCCATACTTCAGCCGGGTTATGAAGCAGTATAAAGACGTCACCCCCCCCTTACTCCCACTCCTCTAACAGCGCTTTGCTTCAGGGATTCAACTATAGTCGCACACGGAAAAAGGCTGTGGGGAAGCCCATACATCCAAATGCATATCCACAAAGTTACAGACACAGAGACACACAAGCAGTTTAAAATAAAGTACCATTCTGACAGTTTAATGTCATAATTCATGACATTCATATACAGTATATCCTGCAGATTGCCAGTGTTCTCTCAACAGGCAATAAACACAACATTTTTATAAAGATTTGGCCGACTTTCTTAGCTGTGCGCTATTAAAGCGATGTTGGATGGTGCCTTGTAAAATGAGCAGCAGTGCTAAGCATTTTGAGCTTGTTTAAATGTAAGACCTGGAATTATTGAAGGAAGGTGTAAAAGATATGTCAAAGCAGTGAAATGAAAAAGTCACATCATTTTTTACGTGTTCACCGTGCTGAATAAAGAGCAGTAAAATGTGTTTTGGAAGTAACTGACTCTGTAGTGAGGTGAGAAAATATAGAGCGCATTTCTCATATGTGTTCGGGTTGTCAGAAATTATTTGTTTCGTGCTACATTTAGTTTTTATTTCTTCATCATTTTTTTTTCAGGAGAGGCTGCTGGGTTGTGCGGTGATCCGGGCGTTCCCGTGCATGGGATCCGTCTAGGAGAGGAGTTTATGGTGGGCAGTGTTGTCCGCTTCAGCTGTGAGCCAGGCTATGCGCTGAAGGGCTCTCCGGAGAGAACCTGTCTGGCCAATGGAAGCTGGCTGGGCACACAACCAGAGTGCCATGGTAAGGAATATATACTCTTATTTGTTCTCATAGGCTGGTACAAATGGGCGGTCGAGTCATGTTTTTGTAAATTGAAACTCACACATCAATTCAACAACTGGATCTGACTTCTGAGCTTTTCCAGGAATCTTTTAGCAATGTGCGAGGAACTAGACCATGTCAGTCATCAAACGTAACCATTGAATGCAGTATGGACTTCATCATCACCCTTACAGAGATATTAAAGGTTCATGTGAGGTTTGATTGAGAGCTGCATGTGTGCATGAAACTATTGTGTACTGTCAGAGTAAGAAGTGCCAAAATCATAGCTATTTGCTGGCTGTCTTTAGGTCTTTAGAAGCATATAGCTGGAGTCGTGAACATATACCTGGTGATAATTTAGGTACTTCACAGTGAGTGTTGTACTTCAGAAAATCTGTGTGTTTTCAAAGATTTTATTATACTGAATCTTCTCCTGAGTGAAGAGCTCTAAAAATACTGGGGTTTGGTGAGGTAAGAGTAAGATAGGATCAATAGGTGGATTGGTGTGGAATCTTTCAAATTGTGGAAAAGAGGGTGCTGAGCACTAAGGTAAAACCCTCAATTTAGCTGTCAATTGAAGTTCCAACCCGCCTTCGCCTTTGAGCTTTTGGTGCTCCAGTATCAAGTGAGGGCTTGGAATACAACAGCTGCTGGAGGTTGTTCGAAAACCCGATCACGGTGCCTTCCCCTGTGTACTGTGGAAATATTCTGGACATGTCCAACTAGAGACCCTGGAGCAAACCCAGAAGATGATAGAAGGGTTACATATCCCTGGGAACACCTCAAGATTCCTTATGAGGAATTGGAGAACCTGTTTGAGGAAACCACCACAACCCGAACCTGGAAAACTACAGAGAGATATAGAAAGAACATAAATAACACATTTACATTTCCTTTTGCTCTATTTTAGTAATTTATGCACAAAGTTTGCTTTGACTTTTTGTGAAGCTAGACTTTAATTTCTAGTGCAACAGACACGTAATGAGTGAAATATATCTACCAAAACTGTGCTTCAGGTGGCAGCGCGGGTTCACTAATTGCAGGTTTGGTTGCTCAGTTTCCTCATGTCACCATAAAGTCGTTGGGCAAGACAATGAAAACCCAAGGTGCTATTAATGACAGCTTTGCCACAACTCGGAAGTGTGTGAATGAGTGAATAATGATAATAGTAGCCTCATCAAGTCCACGGCACAAAATGGAGCAACATCCAAAAAAAAAAGAATCAGAAAATCATCAGCTGGAAATGGTTATTACTAATGCGACAATCAGCGACTGTGTAATTAGGTGTTGCCTTTTCAGTTTCGTTGAAAAACTCATAAAATATGCATTTATTGTGTATTTGTAAGTGATTAAACAGAAGAGAGCACATTACAGAGAATGTGTCCTCTATTGAGCACTATAAAGGTTTGCATTTTTGTCCTTGTGCAACACTGCGTCTATTCCATTGCAGTCATTTGGGGGGCAAAAAAACCCAAAATAGTTTCCTGAATGTGTATTTTGTGCGCAGTCGATGGATTTAAGCATTTCGCTGAAGCACACTTTATTAATATTGCTGAGATAGAAGACATTATGCACAATGAGAAAACAAAACAGCACAGTTATTCTTCCATCAAACATCTGGAAGGCAGGAAAAGGGAAAGAAGTGTGCGTGAGTGTGCTTGAAGTTTAGATTATTAACACATCAGTGAGTATGACTGGTATGTATAGTATGGTTTATATTCCTGAAACGTTATCTATGTGCATATTCAATATATAGTTTTTTTTTTCTATTTTCCCTTTCATATCAGCTTTAGAAGTACTATAGTAATAGGAGTATTACTCAAAAAACACCCATATATTTTGTCCTGTTTTTTTCTATTTTGCCCTCTGTGTGTTAAACTACATTTTTCTTTCTGCACTCTAGAATTATAGAATCACTGATACGCTCGGTTTGCCATTTTGGCGAGGTCTCTTGGCAGCTATCTGGTTGCATTTCTTTGTCCCTGCCCTTTTGTTGCTCTCCATATAAACTTGGCCCTTTTCTTCCATAATCCTAGTGCAGAGTGTGTTATTTCCAGAAGCATCATCCAGTCTCATGGGCTGTTTCCACTTGTGCTCTCAGCACCCCCTCCACACATTCACACAGTCCCCTCTCTCCTCACACCACCACCACCACCGACACGACCACGTCTTTCCTTCACCTCACCCTGTGTCGATGCCTCTCTGGTATGTGTGTGGTATGCCCACTGGCTGAGGTTGCCCACCTGTTCTCACTTGGCACCAACTTCAAGGGCCAGGCCACATCTGGTCATTAAGGGAGGCCGATCATGTCCACAGGGCTCTGAGGGCCCGGGGCAAGCTGGAGACAGTAATGAACAGAACCATTGCTGGCGGCCGGACAGACACCGAGGGATTTTCTGAGCAAAGGATGTGTCCATCAAAGCAGAGTTACTTATGAAGCAGGACACAGGGGAGCATGAGAGTAGTGTTAGGGTGGATGGATGAAGAACAGAGAAAGAGAAAAAAAGCAGAGTGATGATGCACATCAAATATGTAGATGAATTAAAAGTAATTTTGTAGAGAAACACCCCTAAAATACATATTGTTTGATTTTTCCAAAATGCATACAAATAAAACTCTTACATTCATGCGGAAGTCATCTTTCAAGAAAAGAAACACCAAAATAATATGCTTTATGCATATTACTAAATAAATATATGTAATTATAGGCTTTGGGATTTTAGAGTGAAAGGTTTGAAGGTTAAATAGAAAATAAATGAGTGAAATGAAAGAATTAAAAAAGGTTTAAATAATTTCTCATGTATAATTCAGACTTTTGTCTCTGATCTTTTTAAAATAATCAATTAAGTTAAATTAAATTCCACACCAAAGACCTAATGCTCTTTCACATCTGTTCTATTTTCCTAGTGCTGGTTATCGGTAAATGAATATGACTTATTTTAATGGTTTCTCCCTCTTTTCTCTGTTTTTTTTTTTTCTCTTTTACTTGCAGTGGTTTCTTGTGGAAATCCAGGAACTCCACGGAATGCCCAGATCCTCATTCATGACGGCCTGACTTTTTCCAGATCCATCACTTACGCTTGCAGGGAGGGCTACTACTCTACTGGACTCCTGACCCGGCATTGTACTGTTAACGGGACTTGGACCGGCAACATGCCTGAGTGCTCAGGTAATTAACAGCTCCCACAAAAGAACTTCTCAGGAATCTACTATCAGATTATCAATAGTTAAATGAAAATGATGCTTTTCATTTTCCGTGCTTGATTTTGTTTCCACGAAGGCTTTGCAGATTGGTGAAAATCATTCCAGACCTTTTTGAGAAGGGAAATGTGAGATTTAGTTATTTAATGCTCCACAAGAATTGTAAGAGAACACGTGAGTCACAATAATTGCTTCTAGTGGTCTTTGTTTTAGTGGTGGATCGCTCATGTGGTTCACTGGCTCAGCTGGAGGAAATTGGTAAGATTCATGGTCCATTTCAAGGGCCTGACTGACAGCCCTTTGTCATCATGTCTCACAAAAGACATGTGGCTGCTGTACAGAACCAGGAGACCCCAGCAAATAGAGGTCACTAAGAGAACCAGTTTCTTCTGAATGGAGGGGATAAAGCCCTAAGCAGCACCATTATGGATTTCAGAACTACGTAATTCATAGAAGTGAATGTAGTACGTGTTGAAGCTCTTTGGAAGGGCACCTGGAGGCAGAGAGGGAGGCACATGTGAGGCGAAGCAATTCTGCCTGAATGATTTCTATTGATTTGAAGGAAAAACTCTATGTCAAGGACATGCTTGACAAAGATAGCTACTGGAACGGGAAGATGTGGCAATGACACTGGATTTTGTAAATGAAATTTATACTTGCATCGTTATTATATTATGCAAGAGGGGAATGATCTCAGTGCACTTCAGTTCTGTGTGTATTGTTAAAGAGATGACAGTCCTGGAGGTATTGTGGTTCCAGGTAGAATCTTGCCAGCCAGGCTTTGCCGGGAAAAGAGGAGCCACTCCACTTCCAAGAGGACCGGCTCCCTCACCCTGTATTGAATATTGCTGAAACATGGATGTACACATTTTGCAGTGCCTTTTTGTCCCAAGGCATCTAAGCTCAAGTTGTCATATGGCCTGGATTTTTCTTCTTTGATATTTACAGCAGAGCTGAGCATCAAGGCTGCTGAGTCACACTGTGGAATCCTCTCTGTTGTTACTCAATCATGCTGTTTTCCCTGCAGGATGTAAAAAGTACAATAAAGGAGAAATGTGGTTCATTTTGGAACTATAGGGAGCGACCATAGACGAATACTCAACACAAGATTTTGTGTCTGCATCCTAAAAACTCAAAATAGGAAACAAACTACAAGAAGAGTGCTATCATAGTTGCACTATCATAGCTCTCGTGTGCCATAAACCCAGTGTTATCTAAAAGAGGTTGTTTATAAGTTAACAGAGGGTTAATGGTCCATTCAGTAACATCAGAAATTTTCAGTTTGTGTTTTACACAAAGTTTGGGGGTAAACTACTTGGATCAAGTGCCTATAGCACCTCATTAATTATAAGCCTCGGTCTGTTGTCACTCTAAATATACATTTATTAACTTGTTTGTGTTTGCTCTTTTCACTGCAAATAATCAAATTGTCAAATATCTCAGACACAACAGGGTAGCAAGCTGTATCTATTTTTTTAATACCTTTTTGTTTTTTCAGTAATCAACTGCGGTGATCCCGGAGTGCCAGCTAACGGGGTGAGATTTGGGAGTGATTTCACCTACAACCACACGGTCACGTTCCAGTGCTCCCCTGGTTTCACCATGGATGCCGATCGGGCCTCCTCTCTCATCTGCACCAAGACCCGCACCTGGAATGGCACCAAACCTCTCTGTAAAGGTAGAGTTGTATACGTTGACCTGATTGTATTTTTGGGTTACAGAATGATTAGCCTTTTTTTTTTGCCTCTATCAGTTTTTGCATAATAACACTGAAACCGACAGAAAACATAAAAGTCCTCTAATGCATCCTTGTTTCCTTGCAGCAATCGTATGTGGTCCACCACCCACCATCCCTAATGGACAGGTTGTTGGGACAGACTTCACCTGGGGCTCCAGCATAAGCTACTCCTGCAACCAAGGTTACCAGCTGTCCCTACCCACTGTGTTAACATGCCAAGGCAACGGCAACTGGAGTGGAGAGAAACCACAGTGCTTCCGTAAGTGGAATTAAATTACATGTCATGATTTGTCTCTGACATTGTTTTACCCACGTATAGTGTAGTGTGTGTCCTCAGAAGAATATCTATTTAAAATGCAAAACGTGCAGTGGGTCACATCCTCTCTCTGCTTTCATCTTTACAGCTGTTTTTTGTGGAGACCCAGGAATGCCAACACAGGGGAGAAGGGAGGACAGCGGTTTCACCTATCTCTCCTCCGTCTCCTTCTTCTGCGACCCGCCACTCGTCCTGGTCGGCTCATCGCGGAGATACTGCCAGTATGATGGCACCTGGAGTGGCACGCAGCCGTCTTGCATAGGTAAGCATGATTGTTTCTGCATTCATGATGATTTGAGCCTATTGGGTATGTGCTCCGTGTGTAGTCCAAGGCCATAATCCTAAAACAGCACAGAAATCAGTGCCTCTATATAACAATATAAAAATAAGCTTGAACCTGACAGAAGCTTCTCTTTGGCTGGTCTGATTACCGCTTTCTGCTCACTTTTTAGTTCCGGTTGCCATTTTCCGCCAAGAAATAAAACGGGAAACAGGCAAAACCATTTGACCTAGCTCAATAGCTGCTTAACTCCACGAGTCAGAATTAACTTGTGGAGTTATTTAAAGCCAGTACAAGAATTTATTGAATCATCTTCCAAGCAAGCACGGACTCAGTTAAATCTTTTTTCACCATAACGAAATTGCTGTAGTTCTGACAGCACCAGGGTCCTTATTGATAGAATTTACAACATTTCTTATTGAATTTGATTTATTTCACTAACTGATGCAAACTCTATCCTTGTGATGGTGTGCAGTGCTAAAGCCATGAGGGGGTTGTTGTTAAAGGCACTCAGAAAGTCAGGAACAGATTAAAGATTAAATAAATAAAATAAATGTTTCCAGCCTTGGGGGTTGTTGTGGTATTTGGATACTTTAAAATATGCACACATGCAAACCTTTGACCCTGCTGCTAGTAAACAGGAATTTATTATAGTCGCAGTCACCAGTAATTTCTGGACTTTGTTTAACCAGATGTGTCATGTTGGAAAGATTAAACTAAGATTTAGTGAGATTCAGTCAATAAAAAATATGAATGTCATTTTACTTACTGTGTGTCACTGTATGGCTACTGCTTTATTCTGCCTCTCGCAAAACCTTGGTTCACAACAGCGTCTTCCTTTTTGTGGCTTTGTTCACCATACAGAAAACAAGATGACTTCACAAAAAACTGTTTGAAATCTCTTTGAAACCTCTTACAGAAGTTCCGTTCGTTCCTTGTCTTTATCTCTTTATTCTATAAACTATAACTATACTATAGCTTAGCTTATTTCCATAAGCTAAAATATAAGTTGTTTGAGAATGTTTATGTTCTTGTGAACAGAAAAGTAAAATGACACACACATTGAAAAACAGTTGATTAACATTAATTAATGGGCTTCATTCCTTCAGTAATATTCTCCATTAAGTAACTATAAAGTGAGCCCAGCTTACTGTTATTATTCATTTCAGCTGACATAAAATCACAAAGCCACCTAAATACAATAAAATGTTTCCTCTGCAAGCTGTACTACTACCTCCATCAGTCATAACGGCACTGTGTGATGGATGAGAATCTGAAACTTTTGCACAGTACTGTATGTTTAGAGGACCTTCTGTATTGCGGGAATAGTTAGTATAGTTATCAAAACATTTTGTGTGTGTGTGTGTGTGTGTGTGTGGGCATATTTCAGATCCCAGTCACACTACCTGTGGAGATTCTGGCACGCCTCTCTTTGGAAATCAGAACAACAGCCAGGGCTACCAGGTGAGAAAATGTGGTCACTCCAGAAATTGATTTCCATATATTAAAAATGTGATGAAACCCCCAAAATGTTTTTTTTTCTTTTACCTTAATGCCATTCATATTGTACATTTCTCTCCTTTAATACGGCAACTTATTTTGCGGGAGCAAACAGGAAGCATGACTTAATGGCTACTGCAATATTGATGTTACAGCACCGCTCAGCCCACATCTGTCTTTCTTCTGATATCATATTGAGAATGTTTTCTTTGTCTGTACTCATTTGTTATTTTCTGTACAGAGTTGAGTGACAAGGGCCCAGATGGCTTAGGGAAATGATGAAATAAATAAGCAATACAATAAATGGCGGCTGAATCCCCTACAGCTGCTTTATTTTTGTTGTTCTGGTTTTGGGTGTACTCGGTGTACCGAGCGACACGCTGTAATGTGCTGTTAATGTGATTAGTAACCCGACAACGGCAAGTGTAATAGCAAAGTTGCAGCTCCACTTCAGTAAAAACTGAGGTGTTATTTGGATTTTTATTCTTTATTTTTAAAAAACATGCATTTTCATTTACAGATCGGCAGTACGGTGTTCTTCAGCTGCAGAAAGGGCTACTTACTGCAGGGCTCGATTTCTCGCACCTGCCTACCAAACCTCACTTGGAGTGGCTTTCAACCTGAGTGCATTGGTAAGAACACAATCTAATAACAAGCTGATGCCAGTATCTCCCACATACTTCTCTCTTAGCCCCTTGTCACGTTTTCTCTTCTGCTGTATAAACTTTTCCTTTATTTGTTGACTATCTCTCATCTGATTCCTGATCTCGCCCATCTTTTCATCCTTTTTTTGTCCCCTTTCTCTACTATTTCTTTTTTCTTTTTTGGTCTCTTTAATCCTCCTCCCTCTCTCTGCAGCCCACCACTGCAGCCAGCCAGAGCTGCCAGCCCAGTCTGATGTGAGAGCCATTGAACTGCCATCCCTGGGCTACACGCTGATCTATACGTGTCAGCCCGGCTTCTACTTGGCCGGAGGATCAGAGCACAGGACGTGCAGGTCCGACGGTAGCTGGTCAGGGAAACCGCCTCTGTGTGCAGGTATAAACATTGTTACATTTGATCCATGAGGGAACGTGAAGACGTGCTCGACACTCAAAAAGCTCATGCACCTGCTTTGCTAAATTTCACTCACATGGCTAAACAATGTCAACACTGTAAGACTACTAATATGTGCACATGGCCATCTACTTTTAACATTTACATAGCTACGTGTATTAGACACTTAAAACACCCTGTATTTATCATGCACAACTCCATAATGTGTATTTATAAGGATTATTGAGGCAGATAAAGAATTTGGGAAAACCGCAGATTCAGCTAATCCTGATGAATTGCTTCGTTAACGCTCGCTTATTCTCAGACACATGCCAGGGTAGGGTGGCCCATCCATCACGCAATTAGACTGCATGGAATTACCTACAGAAGCACGCACAAACGCGTAAGCTTCGTATCATTAGCAAGGGTGCAAAACTTGATTAGGCCAATGCTTCCCATTGATTAGGTTAGCAGAAGTAGCTCTTATAAATGGTGAAGTAGTGTTAAAAAGGTCTAGCAGACAAATAGACTGCCATTAAGATACCCTCATTGACTTAAATACATATGGAGGGGGCAAAAAAAGAGTAATCGACATACGATTATGTAGGGTAGAGAAATGCTAATGGCTGAAAGAGAAAGCTGCACTAGAGTTGGGGATATCCATGTGATGGATTCCATGTCGGGGCTTTGCTGAAATATATAGGCTGATGGGTGTTTTTAAGGCCATGCCATTAAGTGTGAAGGCAAAAAAGAGAGAGCTTTAGCACATACAGGATATTAACAGCGCCTGTGGGTGAAGTGATGGAAGGGCAGCTCAAAAGACTGGCAGCTAATAAAGTACAAGGCAGTGGGAGTGTGTGTGTGATGTGCATGTTTCCTTGTGTCTGTATGCGTTTATCCGAGGTGATTTTTTTTGTCCTCATAAACTACCATCAGTATACCTGTCTTTGTTTGCGGTTGCGAGTAAAGCCCTCTCCACTCTGTTTACCTGCGTGGGTGTATGTTTACTACTGTGATGTATTCCCGCGGCCCCCTGTGAGCAGTAAGGCATTATTAAAGCGCTTCCGCTGAAGCTGTGAAACTGTGTCTCTCACGCCGCAGGGATACTTGAGCTGCTTTTTGACACATGACTCAAGTCCTATCACAGGCAGCCCTCACTCTGGCCACCACAGGGGTTATTAGGCATAGACAGGAAGTGCTGATGGTGACATCCTTCTACTGCAATTACCTTCGAGCTGTTGTGGTGAAAGTAGAAATGAGATCTTCTTTTGTCACTTCTTGAGGCCCACACTGTACCTGTTTACAGGATACTCAGGTTTATTGTTTTCTTCTGTTAATATTATGTGTTGTGCTCTCTTTAGCTGATATTCGCCCAAGTGGTAGGGGCCCGGTGGTACCAGTGCAGGAGCCGTCCTCCAAGCACCCAGGTAAGAAAGGCACTCCTGGGATGTATGATTACCATACTTAAACTCCTAAATGTGCTCAACTAAAGTCTATAACAAAAAAAAATACTGTCGCGTGAAACCTTATCTACAATACGTACCTGATTTCAGTGATTAGTTCTACCTTTAAGCTGATTTCCTGCTGAATTGTGCAGGAACTGGGAATCGTGTCCTGAACTGTCATGGGAAATCTGTCTATACATTCCAAACATTTGTTTATTGAACCTTCTGACGAATTTTTTAAAAGACAGAATTTAAATATCAATTTGCAATATTTATGCTACATCCAGGATTTTTGTGCAAATTATTGTTTAGTACTCAGAGAGCGCAAATCTCCCTGAAGTTCGATGTATAGCTCTCTCAATATGATATATTACCCGATATGGTTTCTTGAATTTTTTTTTCAAGCTTTGACCTTGGGTGCTAACAATAAAGGTCAAGGTCAAACGCTAGCCTAGGTACTCATGTCCACCAAGGCCTAGCAAATTGTTGTGTAGTCCATCCATTACAAATTGTGGGTAATATAGCGATTTAACAGATTTTCACATGTAGTGTAAACTTAACCTTGACTTGATTTTCACCAAAATTAAATCAGCTTGAGTTCTTATTGGTATCTACCGTCACACATTCAAAAATAACATGAAAACTGTGGACTCGAGACTGCTGACAAACAGAGAGACAGTCAAACAAAGAAACGGAAGCAATTACAATACTTCCTCGCTATGGGGGCACAAAAAACAAATGAGGGCTTAAGGGTTAAAAAAATCAAACTGAATATCTAGAGGTCTCAAAAACTCATGTATCAAATATCAAAGACTTGTAATCACAAGGTTAATTTTGCAGAAACCCCCTCTGCAAAATAAAACACCTTATTTTTACTATTAATTCTTCCTTTGTCTTTCAGTTCCTGTTGGTGTATTTGCCAAGAACTCCCTCTGGAGGGGATCCTACGAGTACCTCGGGAAGAAGCAACCAGCTATGTTGAGCATCACTGCCTTTGAACCCTTTAGCAACCGGGTTAATGGGACACTCATCGACCACAGTGGAGTAGAACTTAAACTGGCAGGTGAGTACAACAATAACTCAAGATCTTCAAAAGAAAAACATCACTCATAAAAACAGTCTGTGTGGGTCAATTCTTCTAAATTGCTTCTCATATCAGAGATCCGACTGAGTTTGCTTTTATCCAAATTTCAAGTGAGTTCAAGAAGCAAGAAATCAGTGTGGTCTCTGCTTGAATTGGATTATTGCTGCTGTAACAGAGCAGCAGACATTTTATATTATTCTCAGTAGTATAATCACTGCACAGCTGCAATCATCATCAAATTTTCATCAGTAGCAGCCTGGACACTTCACTCCTGTAGCTGGGTGCTATTGGTCTTCATTACAAAGTAGTATTTATATATAGTATTCACATATTTTCAATAGACAAACTGAGCAACAAACTCTATAAATTTCCCTTTTTTAACTAGCTTTCAAAATGTTTAAGATTGTTTTTATGAATTTTATCTTTTAATAGATCCATCATTTAAACGGGAAGTCTGATGATATTTTTCCTCTGTCTAGGCAAAGCTTTCGCATTTCCAGAACTCGGTTTTGTCCGTAAATGATTAAAAACCCATCAGTAAGACCTGCTGTAGCACCGGCTGACAGATATCTTTATTATAGAGGTGTTATATTGAGTTGACTTCACATACACTGTAGGTTTTTATGGGGTTTATTGACAGTGACAAAAAAAGTTGGTTATTGTCGGCCATAATCTTTCATTACAAATTGCCTTGCTTGGAAAGGGAATAAAAGTGAAATGGGAACGCTGTTTAATAAAACTTAAGCAACTGTGTGTTACTATGCGAGTTATTGTATGAATCACAGCAGCGAGCAGCAACGATTGGGCTCTTGCACCTTCACAGTTTCTTTTTTTGTGTTTTGTTTAACGGCACGCCTATCGCTGCATATCATGTGTAGAACACACAATATAAATACAGAGAAAATTAAAGATTCATTAAAGCCAGTAGGCTGCGCTTCGTGTCTCGAGGCTGGGAACCGTCTCAAAATTTAATAATTTATTTTTACCTGCAGTAATTCTTGGCAAAACAGCGCCATAGCCAGTCAGTTTATCAAAAGTGCAAAAGTTTCACAAAGGTCTTAAGACAAAATATGTTCATTTTAAATGGCTCTCAAGGAAGAAGAGTGCAAGGTCTGAAATTAAAAAAAAAAAAAAAGGAGATTGGACTTATGTTGCTGCTCCAGGATTTTCTTTTGCACGCCTTTGATGTTTCACGCGGGTTGCTTGCGGCCTGCCACATGCTGGTGAAACTTCTGACGTGCACGTGTCTATTGTGCCTCCTCAAAATTGCATTTTAGTGTGAGGGGGACATGAAAGTAGAATACTGAAATAGTTTCAAGAGGGCACCACTTTGCACCCGTTTCCTAAAAGCTTAAAATTAGATACATTTATTAGACAGTGTTGGTGACTTGCCATTATCCATAAGAGTTCCATTTTCCCACGGTGGATTCACAAGGTAACGACAGGTGGACAGAAACAGAAGAAAGAGTCGACATAAACTCAGCAAGAGGCCGGCTCAGAGCAAATGTCACGTGTCTTTTTATCAAACGGGTGTCTGTTTTTCCGAAATAACTGCAACCCCTTTTCTGCAGGTACATTTAAGAGAGAGGATGCTCAGCTGGTGCTACAGGTTCATCAGATCAGAGGCCCTGTGGAGATCTTTGTCAACAAGTTCAAAATGGACAACTGGTCCCTAGATGGACGTGTAAGTGCAAGGGTCTGGTCCAGAACAACACCTCTTGTTGTACTTGAAAAGATTTTACACAACATACACACACGCATCTACATTGTGAACTATGTCGAGCACACTAACCTTGTCACTCTAGGGAGATGGAGGGCCCACCAAGAGTTTTCTCTTTAATTAAAATGTCAGTTAAATCATTGCCTGGTAATCAGGACTCCACATACCCCCCCACCCCCTTTCACTCTTCTCTCCCATATTATCCTCCGACCTCAGGCACCACTAATACACTCTCTCCCGATTAATTAAAAAAAAAAAGCAGGTCACAGTAAATGTGGTTGTGTGGCGCTGTGTTTATTCAAACATGTGTATGTGTCATACGATGCACATCACATGAGTGTTTTAAGTGTGCCCCGGTGCGAATCCTCTGTGTAATCCTCTTGGGTAACAAGCTCACATGTGTGCAGCGGGGCTGAGTGTGCGTATGTTTGTTCTCTGGATCAGAAAAAAAAAAGAAAAAAACCTGTCACATTAAATGTCAGCCACGCGAGTGCCTCTCAGCTCCTTTTGACGTGATATTTCATTTTCTGCGTGCACCAGCTGCTGACACTTTGGTGATACGCTCCTTTGTGAAGCCGGGATGTGACACATTAAGCGTCTGTCTTCCAATCCTTTCTCTCCCCAGGTGTCCTACATCTCTTCTTCCAACTCCTATGTGTACCAGGGAGTTGTCACCGGAAAAGGCTTTGGCCAATTTGGTCTCCAGCGACTGGGTGAGTGAGTGGTCCACTCGGTCACAGAAACCTGTGACCGAGTGGTCTCCTGGGGAGATTTTGTTTTTCTTTGGATTTCTATTAGAAAAAAATGTCACTTGAGATGTATGTAATGTCCTTAAGCTCTTGCAGCATACACTGTGGTGGGTTTCACTTATCTGTAAAGTGTACAAACTCTTTAGGATCATGTGCCTGTGAAGCCAGCAAGAGGCAAACACAAATGACATCCGTATACACAAACCATACACTCACATTCATAAACAGCTAAACAGAATGTTTCCTTTGACAATTATTTGTTGACACCTGTAGAGTCTTTGCCAAGTAGCCTCATATCTGGCAGTTTTCATGTAGTAAATATTATCTGTTCATTGCTGTGTGTGATTCTGTGGTTCCTTCAGCAACTTCAGCTTTGCTGCCAGAGATGTAGAAGTGCTTTTCAAAGAGTTACAGCTGTCCACATACAAGGTGTGATCAGAAGGTTTTGGAAACAAGCCCATAAGATTAAAACATTGAATCAATTAAAACTGATTCAAAGTTAGTATCTGTCCTGAATGCAGTCTGGATAGCCCCAAGAAAATCATACTGAGCAGGAGATCTGACCTTTTTCATCCACCTCCTTTTGCACTGTGAACAAGATTTTTCCACAGAATTCAAATTTTTCTTTTAACCTGACCTGGCCTTCATGTGGATGATCATCCCTGGTGATGGGGGTCCATCTCAGCAGTTTTTTGCCAAAGGGTCCACAGTTTGTTTCTAAGCTCAAAAGCAAACCGTCAGTTGAAGAGTGACCAGGAGCATGCTGTTCGATTATCTTTCTTTTAGACATGGGGTTATGCACTGTAAATCTGTCCCCCAGGGTGAGACTGTCATTGTAACGTTCTACTGAAACGCCCTGAGGCGTCTAGGGGGAGAGCGCTGAGTGGAAACGGCATCAAGTGTGTGCCAACCTGCCATCTCCAGCCAGCGCAGAGCACTTTGAAAACGCAGGAGGTTTTTGGCTACACGTACACAATCTTTGATCACCATCTGCACCACAAGCCATATTTGCCTCCTGCAACATTGTCCACTCCTTGAAAATGAAAATCAAACTGAAGGGTCGCTGTTTTGACAGACTGCCGTGCCTCGCATAAGCACAAGTGCAAATGGATGGAACAAAACTTCCACTGACAGATCGAAACATAGCAGTTGCGGTAAAAACAGCCCTGAAGGACATGAACAGAGCTTTAGATCTTCTCATGCACCTAAGAACTGTTTAATCAAGCTGTAGATGAACTGTGCATTAGTATTTTTTAAGGCACATTTTTCACCACGCCTTGTATGGTGTCTCAAATTTGTAATGTATTATGCAACTCATACATGCCTTATGTGTTAAAGGTACAGTGTGTAAAATTTCACCACTAGATGTCAGCAGATTCCTTACTCAAGTGCATAATCCTTGCTACAGTGGCCACTTATTAATCTCTAAGGAAATTGGGGATTAGGATCAAGGATTAGGGAAAAACAACTCTGGCCGCCCTTCATCTGTAGAGAGTATATAGTCGGTCAGTCCGCTGTTTACCTGTCAATATGTGCCCAAATCTATTTACCCTGGAGGAAGCTGTAAAACTGTGAAAGGAGTCCGATACAAGTCGATGAGTCAGTCAAGCTCACTTCTGGCGAGTTGTTGAGGACATCCTGAACTTTTTTGTCAGTAAGGACTGCTATTAGCTGACAGTAGTGAAAACTTCTTTGAAGTAGATCTAACATTGTATAAGTCAATGCAGATAAACTCTGATACGATGTTAAAATGTAATCAAATGGTTTATCAGAGGGAAAGACTGATTTTTAGGACACTCAAGACTCAAACGTTAGCTGGAATAATGCTAGCTTATAACAAGCTGTTGTTGTTATTTAGCCGGCTCGTTGTCAGCTGTGTGGAGACGGGAGGGTCCCATGTCTAATTTGCTAACAAAGATTAATTGCAACAACATCGGGTATAAAAAAGCATGTTTACACATGTTTTCATCTGTTAGCACCCTGACTTTAGTTTACCAGATGAGGCTTGACGTGAGGAGGAAATGAGGGACGAGAGAGAGAGCAGTGTTGGAGGAGGAGAAAGACATAATGAGAAAGAGATGATGAAAATATACATTAACAAATGGGACAATGGGCTTGCTCATAGGGGGTCATATGATTGTTGGGTTTTTCTCTGTATCTATTATTGTACGATCTACTGTGCAATATAAAGCCCCTTGAGGCGACTGCTGTTGTGATTTGGCGCTATATAAATAAAATTGAATTGAATTGACATAAGACCCGATTAAGCAATTTAATTCAGTTCAATTTTATTTATACAGCGCCAAATCACAACAACAGTCGCCTCAAGGCAATTTATATTGTAAGGTAGACCCTACAATAATATATACAGAGAAAAACCCAACAATCATTTGACCCCCTATGAGCAAGCACTTTGGCGACAGTGGGAAGGAAAAACTCCCTTTGACAGGAAGAAACCTCCAGCAGAACCAGGCTCAGGGAGGGGCGGCAATCTGTCGTGACTGGTTGGGGTGAGAGAAGGAAGACAGGATGGCAATGTCCTTGTCCACTGTTTTCAAGATGTTTGGGCAACATCAGCTTCCACAAACTGGCACTTGCGCCTATGGATTTTTAGGAGAATGCATCAGTGTGTTGGAAGCCATTATGGCTCACTAATCAGCGTATATATTTATAAGTACAATATTATTTTTTCTGCTGAACAATATCCCTAAAATTACATACTGTACCTTTAAACCTGAAGTAACATTGCTTTTGTGTCAGATCCACCTGACATACAATGCTTCAATGCACCAATACATGGCTTTCTTTTATGTCTGAAATTAATGACGCATGTGTCATAAAAAAAAGAGTATATTTAAGGCCCTTTTTTAACTGCATTGCTGTACATTTATTCTTTAATTATACATTATTCTTCATATTAGTTCTGGTTTAACAATACTGCCACCTGTTAAGTAGAGAGGATATGTGTTATGTACGTAACAGCAAAAATCCATCAGTAAATCTAAAACATTAGCTGCAAATCCACGAAAAATGGGAAAAGTTGGGGACGTGAATTTAAAGTTCCTATAACAGAAACCGTACATTGGGCTTAATGTGATTTCTGAGTGGGTACCTTAAATTGCATAGTAATCTGATAATAACTTAAATGAAATATTACTTGTGTCCTAAGCTTCCATCAGCAGTCAGGGACGCTTGATTAAGCATTGTTAATTTGTCACGTACCCATGACAGGTTTTGCCTCGCTCCGAGTCTCTTTAGCTCACGGTATTCATTAAAGGTCGCTGTGCTATACAGAGAAACGAGTAGAGGAAGAATGAATTGTGACATTGTTATGTTTAAAATACATCTGATGTCCTCCAGATTTTTTTTTTTTTAATCTGCTCACATGATGTCATGTCTCGTATTCACATAAACAGTTAAATAGCAAATGCTGCTGCTGCTTTGGCTGCTTTCGGATTTGCAGTGACATATTTCAGAGGAATTTAGCAGCTTTTGAAAAGCAAAGCCCACGCTGGAGACGCTTCCATATTGGCTGCTAGACAAACTAAAGAAGCCAAAGTGTAGGTACAAAGACGGATCAGATACAAGCAGGAATTTGGAATTGAGCGCGAAAGTACGCCGAGGGTAACATAGATTAAGTGTGTGTGTGCATGGTGAAAGTGGATGTGAAAATCTGCTGTAGTGACAAAGGTGTTTGAACAGCGGGTGCGGTCCACAGATACACACATGCACATCCTGCTACAACAAACTGATTGAGCAAACAGCTCTTAATTAATACAGAGGGTTGGGGCTTATACCAGGGTATTCATGTGTACGCAAGTTTAAGCGTTTATTTAAAAAACAAAAAGCAGATGCGTGTGTGGGAGGTGGGCTAGACATCTTTGAAATAATCCGACTTAATTTGTCGACATTTTGCGTTTTGTTTTTAACTTGGTGGTGTAACTGCGAGTGCGGTCTGCCTGTGTTTGTGCATCTGTTTATGTGCGGTGGGGGGTTGATTGGCAAACACCGCACAACCCACTAATTTAATTCCTTCCTGTTTGTCACTCGTCCTTTATTGGAGCTTTTTTGGCATTCCGTGGCAAACAGGTGGGCTGTCACTCCTCCGCTGTTGCTGTTACAGACACACACCTCCATAAATTAGAGAATGAATCTGAAATGAGTTAATAGCTGTCGGGCTTTGATGTCAGTAATTAAGAGTCATTGTTAGGATAATGAAATTTGACATTCCCAGGGGGCGAAATGAAGCTAAAGTAAAGCAATAAACCAAGAAGAAGAAAAAAAGCCAGTTTATGCTGCTCGGGCTATTATTTATAAATGGAGATTTCCTGGTAGCCTTCTTCAGTCATTACAAATTCTTTTGTGACATTGTTATCCTATTTATTTCCACTAATGGACTGAGGAGGATAATATCACTTTTGTTTATTGGAACTTTTTTTTTGTGGGACTTAATTGTAGTCATACGCTGAAGTAATGCTCAAGTAATGTCTCAACTTCTTGTCTGTCTCTCCTCCAGAGAGTTTAGATCCCAGCAGAGACCAACAAGGCTACAACTTTGCCTCCAACAGCAGTTCAGTGGCGGCAGCCATCCTAGTGCCTTTTATAGCCATGATCATTGCAGGCTTCGCTCTGTACCTCTACAAACACAGGTAAGGCTCGCTACAACTCCAAGCTGATCTTTATTATTTCACTATTCAAGGAGGAGTGTCCTTGAATAAGACCAGAAAAATGACAAACAACATTTTCTGATAGCTTATTTTATTTGTTGACAGTGCTGAAGAAATGCTTAGTGTGATTACATTTCAGGGAATGAAGCATCCAAGTGGCCGCATCCTATTCAAGTCATTCTCCCTATGTTTATAAAAGCAATATTATTGCATCAGTGATTAAGTTACCCATATTCTGCACGGATTCCTTTTCTTTTTTACCTTGTGAGCCTGCTAGAATATTGAGGTGCACATGCTTTATTGTTCAAAATACACAATACACTGCAAACACAGGGAGCAGCAGAGGCTTGAAGTAGACCAATATGACACAAGACAAGTGACAAGGGAAAGAAAACAACACGCATATAAGAGAAGCTGACAGGGAATATGTTTACTTGAAGTTCTTTCCAAGTTGGTGAAGTTTGCTCTTGCTTCAGTTATCTTGAAAGATAAATGTATATGCATCCTTCTCCAAAATACATTAACTTCAAATAGATTTTTTTTAATCCACTAAAGACATATGTTACCCTCAATATGAGAAAATCTGTGATAATAGGAAACCTTCCCTGCATAGAAAATTTGCTTCGTAACCGTGACACAGCAGATTGTGAATGCTCACAACATTAGGAACATCTGGTGCTAGGAGTGGATAAAGATTATTGTTCATCCACCCCCACCTCCCTTTGTTTTTTGTTTTTGTTTTTTTTTAGAAGAAGACCCAAAGTTCCCTTCAATGGTTATGTGGGCCATGAGAACACTAACGGGCGAGCTACGTTCGAGAACCCTATGTATGACCGCAACATCCAACCCACTGACATCATGGCCAATGAGACAGAGTTCACAGTCAGCACAGTGTGCACAGCTGTATAGCAACCGCTTCCTCTGAAGGTGAGTATCACAACACTGTTGGGTCACCCTGGCTGCACGATACAAAAATAACTTGGAACTTCAGGCATCCATGATTTCATATTTTTCTCTGAGAGTAGATAACATGAGCCTGAGATAATCGCACATCTGAGGCGCCACAACTGTTGAAGCAAGACACAGTTTCTCAGAATGTAGTTTCAGATTCAACCTTTTACCTTCGTCCCTGAAGACTTTTCTATGAATAGAAAAAAAACAGTCTTCCTGCAGTCTTCCCTTTGATCCGCACACCATCATATTAATTGTATAAAATAAATCCAGTGTAGTTTGTTTATAAAAATAGAATGCTTATTTGGAATCATGGGAAAATTACATTAATGCATATATTTTCTCTGCTCTCTGTCATCTTTATCATCTCCATTGTTTGTTTGTTTTTTATCCTTTTCTTTTCAACCCACTTCTCTTGTTTCCTGGATTTGAATATATCTCTTTTCCCTCACCCTTCCCCACCATTTTCTACACACTCATCCTCTGTTACGTCACCGATTCAGTCCGGGGACGAGAGGTGCACCACGTCCTCGCCTGCGTGCCAGCTGAGGACATCTATAGCTCCTTGAGCAGAGGGCAAGACAAAGATTATTTTATTTGCTGAAATACCTTCAAGAAACATCTCCAGCGGAAAAGGCGCTTACCTGCTGGCGATAAGAAAACAAACAGAAAGAAACCACGTGAAGACAACCATCTGAACACGCCAACGACAACAACAACGCGCTTTTCGTAACTTTACGTGGTTTCTTGGTCATTCTCCATATTTTGAGGAAAAGCTTCCACCTTAAACTGCAGCCAGCGGGGAGTACGACTGGGAGCAAAGCTGTGATGACTTTTCTCACCGCCTAAACCCAAAGGGAATTTTACGGTAAACTTTTAAGTCGAGAAATATACCTGTAGCTTACGGAGGCCTCTGTGCAAGCGAACTGTAAGACGGGCAGCGCCGTATTGGCTTGTGCGTGAATCGGAGGGAGACAGTCTGGACTGTTTCGATTCATCTTTCTCGTTTTTTTTTTTTTCTTTCTCATTAGCTATTTTTATTGTGTTCGCTCTTATATGCTGCTCACCTTATGCTTTGAGTCGCTGGACGCCAGTTTTCTTCCCAGCTGTCCGCTCCTGAGGTTCTCGAAAAGTATCATCGGGGACCCCTCAGTTTCTGGCAGAGGATGAATTAAAAATTCAGTGAGTTTTTGAAGGCCTTGCTGGAGACACACACACACAGACACACTCAACTTCATCTTTTTTTTTTTGTAGCAGGAATAAAATTCTGCTTGGCGAGGCAGCTGTGTCCAGTGTAGGGGTTAAAAGGTAGCTTGGGCTTCTGAAATTTAAAAAAGCACTTAATGAGGTTGTAGTGAGAGTTGTACATGCGAGTGTGAGTGCGTATGTTCATGTGCACATCTTGTAGCTGCCCTCATCTGTTTTGACCCTAAAAATCCAACCAAACACGCAATGCTGTCTTATTTTATTTTTTTGTTGCTTTAAGAAGCGAAACTATTGAGTTTAGGAGTTTAGGATTATGCCGACTCAGAGGCTCCGAAAACCAGTAAATTAAACGTCGACAATCTATAAATCCAGTCTCCATCGTTTTTGTTTCTTTTCTTTTTGATTTGTAGCGATTGATCAGATAGATCAAAGGGACCGAAGAGAGACAAATTCACTTCTCAAGCTAACACACTTGAATCAAAGGTTAACTAAGGGGAAGTACTCTTGACATTTGCTCCAGAAACAGGCTTTTTTTTTTTTTTTAACCATGCCGCCACTGCTGCTCTGAGGCGCTTGAGGAGAAGGGACCATGTCGCAACAAACCAGAATGTAGCACATTTTCCTCAAGAAGACAGCAAATCTGTATTTAGATTACACTATCTGCTTTTTTTCTTTTCTTATTTAAAGTTTCTTTTAATCCCGGATCCAGCTTTGCTCGTTTCACTGGATTAAAAGGTGACACAAGTTGCAGCAGTAGCTCCGCTAAACTTTGGCCTTAGGAAAACAAAGATCAAAGTGAGGTCATGTTCTCGCTCTCTGGAAATGTTCAAATGAAGGCGCTCGGGTTTGAAGAATGGATGAAGCGAGAGATGCGTTCCCTCTGGATTACATTCAGGTCTTTTTCTTGCAAGCTCACTTCTGACAGCTCGCTCCCCTTTGGAAAAAAAAGAAAAAGAAAAAAATTGCGTTGCTTTGTTTTGTCTTCGCGCTTCATAAAAATGTTGCAGAAGGCTTCCTCAGAGCTGTGACAGCAGGGGAGTCGCTGGCATACTGATTACTCTCATGCATTAAATTGGAAATGATAAATATGATTTTGGGAGGGGGTCGAAAAAAGTGTTTATGTCTTTGCTGCTAACGCTTCCCCATATCTATGGCAACTGGGGAGTGATATGCAAAAAAAATATATTATATTGAAAATGCAACACAGGAGGAAACTGTCATCTAATATAACAGCGGGGCTCTACCTTGGCTGGTGAATGACACGTCTCATGAAAATACGAATGCTTTGTGACCCGTATTAAGTGTGTGTGTGTGTGTGTGTGTGTGTGTGTGTGTGTGTGTGTGAGAGAGAGAAAGGATGTTTCAAAAACACCCTGCTCCACTTCCTGCTCTCGTACCTGTAAATGCTAACCTGCAGCTGCTAAGTGAGGTGAATAGTGTGCGAATTTCACAGGAGCAAATTGGGCCATTACGTCTAATTTGCTTTAATTTTAGCTTCATTATCAAACCACATAAGAAAATTCATTTTGACATTCCCAATATCAGGACACACGCTCAGATCCCTTTCACTTCTTTAGTTCCTTTTTTGTGTGTGATTTTTTTTGTGTGTGTGTTAGAAATCAAAAAAGGAAATTCATCTTATGGATTTTTGTTGCTGCGTTATTCTTATTATTATACATTATGCCCCCCCTTTTCTTTTTTAATGAAGTCTTTAAATTTGCCCACTGTACATAATTTCCCTCAGAATTCCAGACCTTTTGAAACCAATCACCGTATTGTTTCTTCAATCAGTTTCGCTGTGGGTCGGTAATTGCTTTTACAATTTTATTACTTTTAAAGCTCGCGTTTATCTCGGCCGTACAGATAGAATATTGCCCCGTGCTTGCTCTGGTAGTGAATTGATGGGAGAGGAAACGATTGAATTACCCTGGATATTTCACAGGGAGAGGAGAAGTCGCTCGCGCATTATCTCAAAGGAGCTGCTACTCAGTTCCTATAGTTTTCTGTGGCTGTTGCACGTTGCATTTCATTTGTTTTTATTGTGAAATTGCTCCAAATATGTCAGCAGAGTGGACAGCTTCATTATTAAATCGTAGTTTCTGTTAAGGGCACTTTCAAGCGGTCTTTTCCCCAACTTACACAAAACGATCAAACGAACACGTGTAAATAAGGACGGCGTGTTCACGAACCCCAGAGGAAGCAATTCCGTTTGCCTAGATTTAGACTATAAATCTGGATTAACATAATACAGAAGCAAACGCTCACACAAATATGATTGTTTTTACTAACAAGGGCTTATTCCCCACAAATTCAAGGATTAAAAAAAGGTTTTCAAGGGCCAAACACAATTTTCTTTTTTTTTCTTCATGTTCGTACCTCCAGTAAGCACTTTATGTTAATTATAGTGCCTTGTTACCCCCTTATATCATAAACATGCTTTAGACGCAGTGTTCTTATGTTAAGGAATTCCAATATCTTTCCTAGGATTTTTTTTTCTTTGGGAAGGGGGGTTTCCTCTTTTTATGTCAGATATTAGAAATGTAAGCCTTTTAGGGTTTTCGGTAAAGCCCTTATCCCTGCCTGAATAACCCACACACACTGAAGAGTCCGCAGGCTTTTTAGATCTGTTTTTAATCTTTGATCTCACTGAAAAATCTGAGCTTGTTAGGTTCATGCCAGAGTCACCATCAGTTTGTTTTTTCCCCCGAAACGAGCCGTGTGCTCAGTCGTACTGTATTTTGGTGTGCAAGGATTAATGGCCAGGATTTTATGTTGTTGGCTACGTGCTCGGCTGGGTGTTTGTCCTCTGTTTGCTTTGCGAGTTTAAAAATAAACCAAAGAAAGTTATCGAAATTCAGACGATTTAAAATTATACATATAGTGATAAAAATTAAGATTTATTATTCTGTTACGTCTTGATGTTGCTTAATTTATTTCTGCTACTCTTGTTTGTTTGTTTTTATGTCAAGCAAACCATTTTATGGATACATTTCCCTTAATGGTCAGTACATCTATAGAAGTATTTAACCTATCTAGTGTTAGCCCAGAAAGTTCTCAAAGAGAGTGAAGTCCAGTCATATGAAAGTAAAGATCGCAGAGCTCTCAATGAAGCCGTGCTCTAAGAGTCAGAATTAAGTCTTTAGTAATAGCAGCCGGCTACATCCTGGTTCTCTTTGCATATTTTAAGACACAAACGGCACTCATCTTCAGTTCATTTTCGTTATCAGCCGGTCACAGCTCTGGGTTCTGTCCTGCTCTCCCATCTCTTCTATAATGAAACACACCACAGCTATGGTCTTTGAGTTTCCTTCAAAAGTTCACAGAGTTTTCCTCGCAGTCAGGGACCTGACCAAAGGCTCTCCCTTTCTTCGCGCAGCACAGGACAGCACTGCACATGTATTGAAAAACCGAGCGATCCATCAGTTATGCCGTGTGACATGTTCTGCATCAGCTATCATTTATAATCTCCCGTCTCTCACTGCCACCACATATTGATGGCCGGACAACAAATCTCAACTTCCCCGCTGTGTTTTACAGGCCCATTCCATGCAATTTGCCTTCACTATTCAGCCCATTTCAGCTCTTCTAGTGGACTAAAGCGTGGGGAGAGAGGGAAGGGATGTATTTTGAAAAGCTTTGAAGCTTAAATGAGTTTTATTCTTTCAATGTGAAATGCGAGCAGCTTGGTAGTAGGATCATTCGTGATCAGGTCACTGGATTTATTGCTCAGAAACTACTGAATGTATTTCATTTCACTGAGTGCACCAGAATTTATCTATCTATACTGTGTTGAATATCTGTAATCCCACAACTTTTTCTCTGTTTCTGTGCAGTAATGGATAAAAAAATATAAAAAAAAACTGTCAGTATGTGTTATCTTTGGACTAAAAACAGAATGTCCAATTTATCTAGAGTATAATATAGCAAAGTATTTACAAAGAGCTGCTTTTTTATTACCAGATATTTTTCTGTTAGTTTTTCCATGGCAACAAACTTATTATAAAGTCCCATATTTTCATTTTGTTTTCTTTCAACATGTTTTTTTCAAGCCAGTTCTGTAAATCTCTCAACTAGTCTCTATGTGAGACTGAAAAACCCGCAATGCCCAAGCAGGTTCGACATGGCCATTAAAGGCCTCAACAAGAAAAAAAAAAAAAGACAAAACGGCGAAAGGCAAAGAGCCAGTGTCGGTGTCTCGCTGTACACCAAAAGGATTTACCGGTGACGACGTGGACAAACGTGAGCTTGAGCAGACTGTGCAACGACAGAGCAACTGCAGAGGAAATGTCTCTAAGATAAGAGAATATGTTAACAAATTAAAAAAAACCTTTTTTTGTACAGAGATATATTTTTATGAAAATACATTTGTAATATAAAAAAAAATGGATTGACATATATGTAAATGTTTTTCTTTTTCATTATTGTAGTACAAATGCTAGTGGGGAGTATATGAAAAATCTATATATAAATATAAATATATATATATAAATATATATATAAATATAAATATATACAAAGAAAAATAGAAACAAGGCTTTTTTTGTATATGTAAAAAAGATTGTATATAAAAGTTTACATACATACTGTACATATGTAAGACCCACCATGGCTTGTCTGCAATATATAAAATGTATTTTATCTGTCTGTATATGATGCTTTGCATTGTGTCTAAGCTTATTCTACTTTCTTGAACTTGAAACTTATTTTGAAGGTTTTGGAATAAAACATAAAACCTACCACTTGGGTGAATGCTTGAGTTTATTGCCTCAAACCCATAATCATTAGTTAATGTATAGTATGATGTATAATGTATCATGTATAGCCTTTCTAAGGGGGGAATAGGCAAGGCCATATATCCAGTGTTCCTGGTGTGCTTTGCATTTGTGGGTCAGGATATCTGATTTGCTCTTTATGGTGTTTTTTTTCCATCTCCTATTGGAACAGACTCATTTTATCTTTTGTATAAGCACTACAGTGATGTCCTGTGGTGAATGACCACATTTTATATGTGTTTCTAAGTTTGCTCTAATTTTTATGTTACTTTTTTTAATGGAGAGACACAGAATATCAACCAAAAACACAGAAAAATCACATCACATTGAGTATGTGACACACAGATTACAATCAGTCGTTCAAAACAGATACTCCTGGTCTTAACTCATTATGTGTACAAGCATGTCCAAAGATCTTTTTTTTTTTACTATTCCAACCTCAAACCACCAACAAGCTGTCAAAGGATATCAGGGACAAGATTGTAGACCTGGTGGAACAGCCTAAATCTACATGGGAGGAGCTTGTTAGTGATCTGAAACCAGCTGGGACCCCAGTCACCAAGAACACCATTGGCAACGCACGTCACTGTAATCTTACAGCGCCCACAAGGTCCCCCTGCTCAACAAGGCACATGTACAGGCCCTTCTTAAGTTTGAAAGTGAACATCTAAATGTTTCAGAGAAGGCTCGGGAGAATGTGCCGTGGACAGATGAAACCAAAATCAAGCTTGTTGGAACCAACTCGACCTGTTGTGTTTGAAAGGAGTATGACCCAAAGAACACCATCCCCACGGTCAAGCACGGAGGTGGAAACATTAAGCTTTGGGGTGGTTTTCCTGCTGAGGGTACAGGATGACTTCACCAGATTGAGGGGAAAATGGACAAGCTTTGGGTTGCCAAGCAGCAGCCAAGAAACTTAAAGGATTTAGAGAGTTTGTGTAAAAAGGAGTGAACGAAAATCCCTCCTGACATGTGTTCAAACCTGGTGACCAACTTCAAACTCTTATCGTTGTGCTCGCGAACAAGAGTTTCATGTTTTGATTTGGGATCAAATACTTATTCCACTCAATGGCATGCCAATAACTTCAATACTTTTATGTAATGTGTTGATATTCTGTCTTTCTCCATTAAAATGACACTAGCATAAAAATGATCAATTCAGCCAAGGATGAAATAATGTCTCCCCCCACTATACCAGTAAACATCTTAATGGGTCTTTGCTGGTATACTTGTATGCCTGGTGCAACCTGATGTCAAAATAAGCTTGGAATTTATGGCTCCAAGCTTATTTTCTTTTTTAAAAAAATTGCAAACATGCACACACTTCATGATCTGAGAAAACAAGAAATACACTACACGATATTGAGTCAGAAGGACTATTACAATGCATCTTGTGATTTTGGGTGCAGATCTAGACAAAATTGAAAATGTGATGCAACAGCTCGCGTTCGCAATATTTTTGCGAGTAAAAATGTTCAAACAAGTCTGGATGAGAAAGTAGTCAGGAAGAGAAGTCAGCTCAAGTTGTATATTATTAATCAGTAATATCTCAACAGTAGTTTGCTTGCTTAAAGAGCATATATATATATATATATATATATATATATATATACACACACACACACACATACATGTACATACACACTTTTGAAAGCATCCTAATTTAATTTTAATAGTTGTTTTACAACACTGTCAAGTGCTCAATAAACTATATAGATAGTCAAATTCATAACCTATATTAGGCTCCTGCATTACTACGTATTTTGAACAAGGGTGAATTAATATAAACTATCAGAAAACGTCTTCACCATTAGGGAGATAATTGATCAATAGATTGAGTGAGGGCATGCACTCCAACTCCCTGGTACCTCAGTTGTGAAGGGGAGCGGTCCTTCCACTGATGAGGACAGTGGCTTTCTCTTTTAGATCCAAACAGAGTTTCAGCTCATACATTCACTGCTCTTACAGCTATCCTCCAGATTAGCTTGCTCATTGGATAATCCATCCCTGTTGGTAACGCACTGTTGAAAAGTTCGGAACAAATATGGAGGAGGGGAACTCAAATGCAGGACATACAAGAGGCAAAGAGAGTGAAATCCCAATCTTTTATCCAGGTAGATATACACACAGGTCTTTGTTTGTGAAGCAAGTGATGAGGAAAAAGGCAAGGTCCAAAAGTCAGGCAACAGGTCATGCACAATCACAAGAACGTACAAAAACACACAAGGAGTCTGGGGAAACACAACAAACACTGGCAGGCTTGAGTCTCAGTGTGACAAGACAACCTGCCAGCTCATACACTGAAGAGACTGAATGACTACCTCAACACAGGCGTGGCACAAAAATGATGGAAAACTGAACAAAAAAGCTGGAAGAAAAAGGAAAAAGCTAAACAATTTCACATGGAGTGACTAAACTGAAACTCAATCTTAAGGCAAAGGAGAAAAGAGGAAGCTTACGGGACAAATCTAACGGGTTGTTGTGAAGGAGTGTGTTTAAACCCAAAATAAAGTGGTTTTGGTGTCCTAGTGTCCTAAATATGACTTAAGTGACTAAAGCTAAACGAGAAGTAAAAAGTGGATGAAAAGGAAAAGAATCCTGTAATCATCTGGCTGATAAACTTGTGAAACCACTACTACCTCTCAAACCTCTTGATGGGGACTCTGTATGTGGGTCCCCTTTGATAATGTTATATTGCCTGAGTTGGGGCATTAAGGCATTGACATCTTGTTTGTCGCTCTGAGCCAGAGACATCTGACATTCAGCATTTAATGGAATGCTTTGTTAAGCTTCTAAAGTGTGGGTGCCTGTTGCTGAATCACCGCAGCAATTAAGAGCAGAAGTGTTTGACACGACAGGATGTGTCACGTACTCATGAGCGTTTGCTTTTTTGAACACCACATGACTGGGATTTTTAGTCGGTACTCAAGAAGTTTTATCTGTGCAGCACTTATCGGTAAAAAAGTTTACTGTCAAAAATGTCATATTTGCATCACTTACAGCAGTGATATTTTGTGTGACTCTTCTTTTAATAGCATTACAGATACACATATTATGTGTATCTGTAATGCACATATTACAGTATGACTGTATTATGGCCCATGAAGACTCCAGAGGGCTTATATTGCATGTCAAAGGCAATATTTTATATTTTATTTCCAAACAGAAAGGTATACATCTCTGCATCTCTGAGAGTATGGGGTGGATCCGTGATTATGGCAGTGGCTGCCTCCACATCTGAAAAGCCCCATTAACAGTGAAAAGTATATACAAGCTTTTGAGCAACATGTCCTCCCATGGAGATGATACTTTTTCTGGGAAGTTCTTGCATGTTTCAGTAAGACTGTGCTAAACTACTGCTGCATGCTTAACAGTAGAAGAGTTCAGGTGCTGAAATGACCATCATGCAGTCCTGACCTTCACCACTTATAAACATCTGGTGCATCATGATATGGAAAGAAGACTGTTGATGAGCTGGAATCCTAACAGATAAGAACAGCACAACATTCCTCTCCCAGAGGTCCAGCAGCCGCTCTCAGTTCCCAGACATTTGAAAAAAAAGAAAGAAAAAAGATTCTGTGCAATTGTACATGGCTCTGTCCTATATAGCAAATTCAAAATAAGATAATATTTTTTCTTAAAATGGTACATTTTCTCAGCTTAGACATTTTGATTTGTTTACTGTGTTCTGCTGTGGATAAAATATGCATTTATGAGATTTGCAAATCCTTGTATTCCATTGTTATTTACATTTTATAGACAGTTCTTTTGGATCTGGGGTTGTATTTCATTCTCCATAAAAAGGAAGATTTGGGGGTGGAGGGGTGTGTGGATGATCAGAAATGCACATATTCAATTCAGTTCAGTTTTATTTATACAGCGCCAAATCACAGCAACAGCTGCCTCATGGTGCTTTATACTGTAAGGTAAAGACCTTACAATAATACAAAGAAAACAAAGGAAGACTTGAGGGTGGAGTGCATTTATCATTGCAATAATACGTGATGTGCAAGTGAAACTTCACAACTTGCTCTCCTACTTTCACAGATAATTTGAGACATCATATAAGCTCTTGTAAAGTCAGCGACCAGGTTATCATCCCCTTGGATAATAACTTTCAACCAGCCGGCTGATTGCAAATGTGCTTTAGTTTTTATAGACAGATGCTGACACAGCTGAAAACTCCTTCCCTCAGGCCTGCGTGTCACTCTTAGCATGTCAGGATGCAGTGGCTGGCCACTAGCTTTAATTACAATATATTTATATCACAGAAAGGTGTAGACGCCTCGTGATCATGATCACGATGCTTCAGTACCATGCAACATGAGAGAAATCTGGGAACGCAAAATGGTTGGCTCATCAGATTTCTCAAGGCACTGTGAAGCAAAGTCCAAAAGACTCAGTGCTTGCAATAATTTCACGAGGACAGGAACACACTGTGTGCATTATTGCATTAATGGTACAGAAGTTAAACTGACTTTTATTAGTAGCAAGATTATTTCTCTTGATTTAATGGATCTGTTACCTCATTTCTCATTCTCCAAATGCATCTCTTTATGAATACAAAGGATCCAAAAAGAGAAGTGGCCACAGATGTGAGCACACTAGAACCTAAACTGTAACACATTTGCTTTGGCTCCGAGTGCATCAGTAATATATACAGACAGGAAGAATGATGATAGGTCTTACCTGCCTGTCTTCAAAAATCCCAAGGGGCTGGCTTCCACTCTCAGCCAATCCCCTCTTCTGAAGGAAAACCACATATCTTGCAGTACTAACGCAGCCAAGTGATGGTGGGGAAAAGGATTTACAGAGAGCAGAGAAGAAGCGCTGATCCGTGTGCAGATAAACAAAAGAAATAAGGGAAACGCTAAGTTTGCGCTGTGGGAAAATTTCTGTTAGTGCTCAAGTAGTGTGGAGAGGTCTTCACTCATACTTGTGTGGGATTTGAGTAGGTGTGCTGCTGCCTCATTCACTTCGGGGCTGACCGGTGGCAGAGTGTGATTGAAGTGGAATGACTGATCGTTTGATTTTTAGAAATACCTGAGGAGCTGAACAAAGCAGCCTTTGCAGCAGCCTTTGGGTTTGGTTTTGCTGTGTTTATTCAACCGGCTTCCCACAAAAGCAGATGGCTGGGAGCTTTTCCAGCACAGAGTGTGTAGTTGATTGCATTTTCTCCACCACTCTCTGACGTGTCTTTCGACATACAATACCTACTCTTTTTACTCACAACCGTCACTAGAGCGCCGCTGCACGTCTCCATAAAGCCTCTCAGTTTAAGATGGGGGGGGGAGACAGAAAATAACACAAAACTACAGAATATCAGGTTTACTTTTTTTTAACTTTTAAATATCTCTTTGCTCGAATGTCATGTAACCACAAAAGACCAGATTCTCTCTGTAGTTTTTCATACTGGACTCAATCTGTCATCTACATTTAGACACCAGTGCCAGAAGAGCAAAGAGAGAGACGTGTAATCACAGTTTAAAGGCAGCGGGGAAATCAAATGCTTAGCTCTGTTGATGTGGCTTCAGTCATGCGAGAGTACTGTAAACACATTAAACCAGAGGTGTCAAACATAAGACCTGGGGGCCAGAATTGGCCATGCAAAGACTCCAATCCGGCCCAGTAGACTGCTTTGGAATATAAGAAGGAAGGCTTAAATTTTGGTCTTTTAATTGCATTTGAATAAGGTTTGCAGATCTTTCTGATTGATAAAGATCTCCGCCATGGCCATTCATACTTCACTATCATTTTCTCAGGGAGTAAATGTGTAGGTTAAACTTTTTTAAACTGACGAAAAGAGGAGTTTTAAAGGTCCGGCCCACTTAGGGTCAAAGTATGCGTCCCATTATGTAAAATGAGTTTAACATCCCTGCATTAACCCTTTAAAACCAGTCGGAGCAGGCACACTCAGTTTTGCGTAATTATTTTTAAATCCCTGTAGAACCGGAACCACGTAAGCTAGCACAATATTTTTTTTTGCACATGAATCCGGAGGAGTTGTACTTGCATCTTATGCCATCAGCTTGTCCTAAGTCACGGTTCCCTTCCACATATGGCTTTGCAAAAACAGCATAAAAAGCACTTGCAGCAACAAAAACATAATATTCCAGAAACACGCTTTGCCGATTCGATCAGCTGTTCATAACACTTCCTATTGGAATAGACAACAGCGCGAACTATTGTGTGTCCACCATTACTTGGCCAAAACTGGAAGTGATGTCATTTTCGTGGAAAATGTAGTTTTTTTACCTTCGGGGCCTTATAAGCCTGTACTGGTGTTTTTAAAAGTCATGTTTGACCCATTTCAATTATTTATTTTTACCAGTGAAACCAATATAACATCTCCACATTCACAAATATACATTTCTGACATTCAAAAACAAAACAAAAACAAATCAGCGACCAATATAGCCACCTTTCTTTGCAAGGACACTCAAAAGCCTGCCATCCATGGATTCTGTCAGTGTTTTGATCTGTTCACCATCAACATTGCGTGCAGCAGCAACCACAGCCTCCCAGACACTGTTCAGAGAGGTGTACTGTTTTCCCTCCTTGTAAATCTCACATTTGATGATGGACCACAGGTTCTCAATGGGGTTCAGATCAGGTGAACAAGGAGGCCATGTCATTAGTTTTTCTTCTTTTATACCCTTTCTTGCCAGCCACGCTGTGGAGTACTTGGACGTGTGTGATGGAGCATTGTCCTGCATGAAAATCATGTTTTTCTTGAAGGATGCAGACTTCTTCCTGTACCACTGCTTGAAGAAGGTGTCTTCCAGAAACTGGCAGTAGGACTGGGAGTTGAGCTTGACTCCATCCTCAACCCGAAAAGGCCCCACAAGCTCATCTTTGATGATACCAGTCCAAACCAGTACTCCACCTCCACCTTGCTGGCGTCTGAGTCGGACTGGAGCTCTCTGCCCTTTACCAATCCAGCCACGGGCCCATCCATCTGGCCCATCAAGACTCACTCTCATTTCATCAGTCCATAAAACCTTAGAAAAATCAGTCTTGAGATATTTCTTGGCCCAGTCTTGACGTTTCAGCTTGTGTGTCTTGTTCAGTGGTGGTCGTCTTTCAGCCTTTCTTACCTTGGCCATGTCTCTGAGTATTGCACACCTTGTGCTTTTGGGCACTCCAGTGATGTTGCAGCTCTGAAATATGGCCAAACTGGTTGCAAGTGGCATCTTGGCAGCTGCACGCTTGACTTTTCTCAGTTCATGGGCAGTTATTTTGCGCCTTGGTTTTTCCACACGCTTCTTGCGACCCTGTTGACTATTTTGAACGAAACGCTTGATTGTTCAATGATCACGCTTCAGAAGCTTTGCAATTTTAAGACTGCTGCATCCCTCTGCAAGATATCTCACTATTTTTGACTTTTCTGAGCCTGTCAAGTCCTTCTTTTGACCCATTTTGCCAAAGGAAAGGAAGTTGCCTAATAATTATGCACACCTGATATAGGGTGTTGATGTCATTAGACCACACCCCTTCTCATTACAGAGATGCACATCACCTAATATGCTTAATTGGTAGTAGGCTTTCGAGCCTATACAGCTTGGAGTAAGACAACATGCATGAAGAGGATGATGTGGACAAAATACTCATTTGCCTAATAATTCTGCACTCCCTGTAGTTTATTTTAATGCACATGCTGTTTTTTTTTTGGTTTTTTTTGCAAATTTGCATTATAATATTTATTTTCGTTTTCCCAGCAGTATATACAAATTGGTGTATCTCAAAAATAAAACTATGAAGACACTCAAAATAAATTTCCTGTTGTTAGAAAAAATTTTGTGCAACTTTTTTGTATTTACAGTTTTGAGGGACAAACCTCTTAAAATTCTCTAACTAGAAATATATGTAAAAAAAAAACAAAAAACGATTTTCAATTTTTTTGTAGTTTATTGCTCTTTTTTGCAATTTATGTAGTTATTATAGACTTAATGCATACATATTATCAAAATTTGGGCTATAATGGTTATATTGATGTATAGCAACTTGAAATGCTCCCAAAAATGGCACTACAGCATGTAAAAATATAAAGATAACTCTGGCGGACTTGGTTCTATGGTAGGTCTTAAAGGGTTAAACTGTCTCTTAGTAAGTTACTATATAAAAATTGTAAAATCAGATGCAGCATGAATCAAAGCACCAACAGAGAAAGAGAATGGGAAAGCAATTTTGGTTCATTTTGGACATTTGTTGGGGAAATCAAGCTGAAAGCTAAATATACCGGCACATCTAAAACAGAATAGAAATACAAAGTCCCTTTTTTTCTTTTCTTTTTACTCAAGCAGAATAAGAAAACAAGAAGATGTATAAACTTACTCATGGAACCAAAAGAAAAAGATTTCCCCTCTGCTCAGCTTCACCATTGAAGTATTGGACAGAGAGGAAACCCCACCGTGTGTCTTCGCTTTGCTTTACAGATTTATGTATGAGCATGCTGTGTACACGCTTAAAAAAAACATGTATTGTGTCATAAAAAATGCATAGACGAACATGAGTACTTGGAGGAGGGAAAACAATATTTTACAACGTGGTTATTAAAATAAAGTCAAGCCAAATACCTTCAAAAGTATGAAAGCAAGAACTCAAAAGTCACAGTCTCAAGAGCATAGAGGACATTCCCAGAGACAACCAGTGCCTTTAGGAGAACTGGACACGACCGTAGAAGGCCCTTAACCCATCAGCAGGATCAGTATCTGTGCCTTTATCAAGGAGGAACAGGATTAGCACTACCCACTAGGTGTTGGGATGAAATGCTGCACTGTCAGACCCTAAGCTGGTGCAGTGGGTCCTGGGTTCCTCCTGGTGCACAATAATGCCTGACCTCATAGGAGTATACAGGCAGTTCCTGGAGGATGAAAGAATCGATACCACTGTCTGTCCCCCACGTTTTCCTGACCTAAATCCAATAGAACACCTCTGGGACATTATGTTTCGCTTCATCTGACACTGCCAGGTTGCACCTCAGACTGTCCAAGAGCTCAGTGATCCCCAAGGACACCATCTCATTAGGAGCATGCCCTGATATTGACAGGTAAGCATGTGTACAGGCATGTGGGAGCCATACAAACTAAGTTCATTTTGAGTTGCTACAATGAAATTTCTGAAAAATGGACTAGCTGCCCCATCATTTTTTCACTTTGATTTTCAGGGTGTCTTTGAATTGATCTGTCTTTAGGTTGATAATTTGCATTTCCATCAAAAGAAATGCAGTAGTTTGAGATCTGATGTGCTGTCAAAGTGTTATTTTTATCAGTCTATAGCAGTGTATATGATGACAAAATTATTTTCTTTAGCAATGGAGTGGAGAATCATAGTGATGACACGCGATCCGAGGACAAAAATTAAATTAATACTCTCCACAAGTTATTGTAGAGAAACCACTAAGGCCAACAAGATACTGCAAAGGGTCATAAAGGGTCTGATACACCACTAGAGGCAAACATGCAAAGCAATTTATTTTGCTACTTTATAATCACTCTCTTCTGCTTTTCTTCCATTACAATCACTGAAATGAGCCCAGGCTATGGGGATTTCTGGCAAAACACCTTGGATCTGCTGAATTTAATTAGAAATGTCTTAAATATCCCCTAATCTCCATGAATAAGTACATATTTTATGGATGCCTCATTCATATTTTTTTTCATATACATTCTCTCAACTGCAAAAGCAGATCGGAATACACAAGATGTGCAATCCGCATCAAGAATTAACAATGGACTCATCTAATTATGTTACTGACTCAACACAAAGGTGAGTCCTATGTTTTTTGCAAAGTTGTGTATTAGTTAAAAAAAAACACACACACAAGTAAAATGGCGCGCAAAGAGAAAAGAGAAGAGACAACAGTAACAAAACACTGGTGAAGTTGTGATGTTGTGGCCATGAATGCCACAGCTGAACAGCATCTGCTAGTTAGTGGGGCTGTACAACCAAGCGCTCCTTCCAATTTGGCTATCAGGCGCTGTGCTGTGTGGACACTTTGATTAGGCTTGTTTGTCATGGTTTTAAACAGGTGTCTTGAGATTTGTAAAGCTGACTTTTCTTTTGTACAGTTTTAAACCTTCCTGTGAGGCAAAGGGAGCTTGGCAGGGGCTCTCTGTCATTAGACTTCAAATCGCCTTTCAGCCATGGAGTCTTTGTCATTGTTGTTATTTTATGTATTGCAGCTTAGCTTTTTTTCTTAGTGTTTTTTTTTTCTGTTTGGCCTTGAAAACTTGACAAATTCTTTTCATGTCCCTATCATTTCTTTGTCATCCATTCATCTGCATTGGTTAATTTGAATGTTTGAGGAAAATCTGCAACTGAGCATGTGGGCACACACTCACAGGTGGTTTTTCAAACCTGTCCACCACCACACTAATTACCAACAGCACGGCTAAATGCATGCCCTTTCAGGAACAGCAGCATTCTTTCACTTTCAGCTAAATTTTAAGTTCATAATACTAGTTTAACTGTTGTTTTTCTTAGAACCACGAGGTCTTGATAATCATCTTAGACTCTTATGTTCAACGTGACCATGCCATTACACACTGGTCCACAACACCAATCAAGAATCCAAGTTCACACACTGCTTTGCATTTAATCATTTATTGTTAATCTCTGGCTCTCTCCACAGTCTGTCTCTTGTCCCATCTCATTCTATGATCACCCCCAACTGTTTGCAGCAGATGGCTGCCCTCCCTGAGCCTGGTTTGGAAATTTCTTCCTGTTAAAAGGGAGTTTTTCCTTCCCTGAGTTGCCAAGTGCTTGCTCTTTGGGGTGGAGTGGTGGGGGTTTTCACACTATTATTGTCTTTAACTTTACAATATAAAGTATCCTGATGCTACTGTTGTGATTTGATGGTGTACAAATAAAATTCATTTAAACTGACAGAGACGAGATAAAGTCAGGTCCTGGATGTAATTAGTTGAAGCCAGACTACTTTTGTAGGTAGATCACCCTTGTTCTCTTTGCTCTCTTTTTGAAGTCCTGCAAAATAAATTAACACAACTCCCACACTGTTTCAATTACAGCTAACAAATTCATTAGTTTGCACCCAACTGAAAGATAGCAATTTAATAAATGTATTAGTCATTAGTGATACAGTGTGTGAGAGTTTATGAAACTTTTTCTCCATTGTACCTGTCGCTTACTCTGGAGTTCAGATATTTTGGACCAACTAAAAATAGGAAGTCAAATGATGTAAAAAAAAGAAAAGAAAAAAAAAGTGTGTGACACAAATGGGGACGCCTGACTCAGCAGAATGGGACAGATGCTTCAGCAGAAGAGAGAAAATACTGTTAAGACCTGTCCACAGTTGAAACATGGGGAGAACATGCCAAGACCATACAAGAAGGCCTCAATGCAGTTATTTGCTATAATTGTTGCTGCAATGGTTAAGGTATTCAAAAATCACATACTGTCAATCAAAAAAATCTGATCTGTGTACTGTTAAGTATAAAATAAACATTTCATATCAACTTTCTTGTAAATTCTTTAAAAAGTAGTTCTCCAGGCTTTCAGAATTTCAGTGTTTCAGTCTTTAAGTTTTTTGCTTTGGACATCGGCTGTCTTCGGCTGTTTTTCCACTAATATTTAGCCCAGTCTTTCTACCTTTTCAGAGGAATGTTTGTTAATCTGCATGTTTGGATCTGTATGTAACAGACAACTTAGCAATTGCATTAGGAGTTTGTTGCAAAAGCACATCATTTGTTCATGAATCTGTGTAAAATGCCAGATAACAAAGTTTGACAGAGATAAAATACAACATTTTGTACTAACAAGGTGATTCCCAAAGAGCTATTAGACAAAAACCTGGAATGTCGGTGTGCAGCGTCCTTAAAAAAATCTGAGCAAGCTGGAAAAGTGGAGGACAAAAGAAGTGGCAGTCCTATAAAACAATTTACAGCAGATGAACAGTATCTGAGAGTCCTTAGGAAATGGGGGGGGGGAATCCATCAAAGATCTGACACAGGACCTTAGAGATCCATCTACTGTCCACTGAAGCCTCATCAGAGGGGTTTCTGTCAGGGTGGCTGTCAAGCAGTCATTCTTAAGAAAAAGCTGATGTATGCCAAAATACACAACACTGTGTGGACTGTAAATCAGTAATAATTTTTACATTTTTTGTTGAAATCGTGTATGGAGGGGTCAGGAAAGCAACAGTGTGTCTCAATAGGCATCTGTAAAACAAAGTGGAGGCTCTGTCATGGTTTGGGCTCCATTTCAGTCAATGTTGCTGGGGATCTTGTCAAAACTGATGAAATTATGAATGCAGAGAACTACCATTAGATTATAAACCACCATGCAATACCATCTGGAAAGCATCTGATTGAAAACAGCTTATTTTTAAGCATGACAACGATCAGAAACATACTGCCAATACAGCACAAGCATAACTGGTGAAAAGAAATAAAACATAATGGAGCACTAAGAAGTCATGGATTGGCTTCCCCATAGCCCGGACCTCAACGTTATTGAACCAGTGTGGGACTGTCTTGACAGAGAACAGAACAAAAGGCAGCTGACATCCAGAAGAGGAAAGAAGAAGAAATCTTCTCTAAGAGAGTTCAGGCTGTGCTGAAGAATAAAGGTGTTCATACAAAAAATTACTTTTTAAGCTTGATAGAACTGTACAAACTCTGTTTTTACCTTATTTACTGTATTTACTTGTGTACTCTTTGTACGTTTCAGTGAATTGCAACATCTATTTTCCATTTTCCTAGCAAAATATAAAGAAATGACTCAAGCCTTTTACACAGTACTGTACCAATACTGCCTTTCTCACTCTACTATATGTCAACCCTGAGAAAACATCTCAGTGTTTTCTTCTTTGAAAGCATTTTTATTGGAATTGTCACCAGATAAAAGTAACCGGGAGCATGGTGTTTACACTCACTGTGAGCACTTTTGAGATCTACGTGGTGGCTGTTGACACATAGTGTGAACAAACAGGATGCCATCTTTTACTTGATTGTGTGGCCCACTGACATCACTGGAGACCTTTACAGTTCGGAGACGAAAAGGAAGAAATTCACAGGTGTTAATTTGCATTATATTAACGCATTCCTTTATCTAAATACTAATATAAACCTAACGCCAGTTCTTTAAATTGAAGACGTGACACCTGTTTTTGTAGAAATCTACCACCAGTTGAAGAAATTCTACACTGCCTATTATAAATGTACAGATACAGTATACTGTGCAAATCCAAAAGAAGGTGTGATGAGTATTTAATGCCTCTTGTTTTGTCCTCCAGTGATCTTGAAGCGCTCTTTTTTCTTGACTGATTGCCACAGGCTTCTTGTCATCATTCTCAAACATTTAGTGACATTGCTCAAGGTCGCCTGCCTTGGGACTGCACCGGGATACTTGCAGGATCTGGAGAAGAGCCAGCCTCCAGGGACTAACTGTTCAGCCTGTGCAGGTTGCGTAAAGGACATCTCTCAAGCCACCGCAAGATTTGACGCCTGCTGGCAGGTCAACGCTGAGAGGAAAGAAACAGACTTTAGAATTTAGTCACAGTTTAACACTAACAACAACAACATCCATCACACTGGGGCTGTTTTTGCTATGGAAGTGATATGAAAATTGTGAAATTGTGTCATTTCACTTGTTACAACACAGGAAGTGGCAGTCCATGATTTCAGCAGATGACATTACTTCAAGTGTATTATGATTTTGAAGAGGAGTATAAGCCCTGTTTTATGTTTGGGTAAAACGGCTTGAGGTTTTGAAGGGCCATGTCAGGTAATTGGACAAAGTAAGTCTCATGAAGTCTATGATCGAATTCTTTGTTTTATTGGCATTAAGGACCAGGCTGCTCTTCTCATACCAGTCACTCTATTTTTTGAACCATTTTGCCACGTTACAAATGACAGTTTGTGAGGTTCAACCTGATTATGACTGATTTACTTCACATTTTTTATCTGCTGCCTTGAGAGCAAAAGAAGTCTGAGATGAAAAGTTAGAAAATAGTTTAACAGTGGGTGAAATTCATTACAATGTAATTATTTAAAATATAGTTTACCACTGTAGATACTTCCATCCATCCATTTTCTTCCACTTATGATTATGATATTCAGGGTTGCAGATGGGCTTGAGCCTATCCCAGCTGTCATGGTGAAAGAGGCTTTTAGCAAGAAGGAACCTCCTTCAGAACCAGGTTCAGAGACTGGTGAGGGGAGGGAGACAGGGGAGGAAAATAGGCCAATGTTACCATACATTAAGGAATAATTTTGGAGAAGTAAAAGGAAAAAAATTACTTGTGACTCCATGGCGTCGTGATGAATCTGTCCCCTATATGTGTCTCTTTAAAACCGCAAAGACACAAACACAGCCTGAGAAACTCAAAAGCTACTCCCAGTGCTGGTCCCAAGCCTGGATAAATAGGACGTCTGTTTGATGAAGGGCATTCAATTGTGCCAAGTCAAATATGCGGATCCATCCACTCTGGTGACCCCTTGGGAAATAAGGGAGCAGCTGAAAGTTCCAACCACGAGGATAAAAAAACTGTTCAGTGAGGAGAAGAGTTACAACAACAAATCAATCGTTATCATGGGATGTGAAACAAAGATGTAGTCCTAAACAAAATAGGATTTATGGATGACCTAATAGCATAAAGCAGAATTGTAAAAACGCATTGCTTCATTAACTTACATTAACTTTATTAATATTTGCATCAGAAAAAAAGATCATTGCAGAACAGCAACAATGTGACAATTTAGCTCTGCTGATCATCAGCAAGCTCCAGAGGGAAGCATCTGTCTTTCCACTAGTTATTCTCCAACCAGCTCACTAATATTTTCTGCATTCTATAGGTGTAAAGTGTGTGCTTGTGTCAGTGTGTGTGCATTTCTGCTAAAGCTAACAGGTTACTGTTAGTGCAGTGAAACAGAAATATAACAGTGAGAGTGTAGATCTGCTAATGAGCTGAACTTTACATGTAGAACAATGTTGGACTAAATAATGTCACCTGTTTCCATTAATAGCATTTGCTTTCGAAATGCAATATAGAACTAAACTGAAGTTGCTTGCACTGTATTCCAAGTACCGTTAATGTTCATATTCAACATTAAGGCTTTAGACACTTTTTTTTACGTTATCACTCCATGTTTCTTCTGTTATTCACATAGAGCTGTTTCTATCCAGTTTTTAGCTCTGCATTTGGGCTCCACATAAGGACACCACCTCATTTTTAAATTTTTTTTATAAATAATTTAATTTGATTTGAATGCTGCACTAGAAACTACAAGCATTTCCTCATGTCCAGTGTGAAGTAATCAAAACAGCATCTCATTAAGCTACCCTATCAATAGCTCTCTTAGCCGTTGATTCAACATTAATTACCTCAATAATTACACAAATGTGCTAATAAATTGATTTGACAGTCACACATGGCAAGCCTGTTTGTTTCCCTGAGAAGGGAAAAGAGAGAACGGAAGACAATACTGGAAGTGTGCTTCCAGATTTGTGCATATCCTCCCGATGAGCCTTGGGTATTATTATTCCATCACGCCAAAGCACTGACAGTTCCCTTTTAGTTATCGTCCTATTGTTATGAGCCAAAGATGCTGGTAATTGGAGATTCATTGTTGACTGTTATCACAGAGCTGGGATTTTCTTTGTATGCATTCATTATTTAAGATGAAAAGTTTTCTCTCATTCTGAGATTCACAAGCACGTTATCACTCTGTTTGGTCTCTGCTTCCTTTATTCATTAAACCACCAATTATTTGGAATAAAGAGGGGATGAGGAAGTTATTGTAATTGGCTTTTTTTTTTTTTAAATCCAGAGAAGTTTGCAACTTTAGCAGGGTAATGATTGAAAACAGTGATATGCAGAATACATTTAGAAGAGATCATGAAAACTTGAAAGTAAGTGAATTTAAAGAGGTTATAGTATTTCTTTTATTGCTATAAGCTCATGAATGTCAGATTAGAGTTGGATCTAAAGAAGGCATCGTCAAAGATGATGAGCTCTCTGATGTTTACTGGTAATTACAGCGAGTTGTCCCAGGGTGCGCTAGATGGAGTAAGTATGCCAGCAACCCCCTAACCCGTCCGACCCCCTGCTGACAAATTCATCTGACAGAGCAAATATATACTTCCTCTTATCAGTCAACCCCTTCATCCTTGGTCCAATGTCTTCTGGGACAGCAGAGCATGGATTTTGCATGATATTAGCCAAGACCCAGGCCAGCATGCTTGGGGGATTTGTGAGAGTAAACCTCTCGCTTTGATGTCTCCTCGAATATCCCAGCTTGACACAGTAAAACAAGGGATAGCAGGAAACTGAGTGGACTGATCCAAAAGGGATGCCCCTTCAGACCTTGCTATAAACAAACAAAGTGAAGGTAAAGAAGAGTGTAAAAGAGAGAGAGAAAAAACAGATTGCATGCTTAGCCTCTTCCTGTTGTTGGAGCATCACTGCCTTTTTTAAATCAAAGTCAGCTGTGTCTGATACATATGGTGCTATTTGGTGTCAGTACCTAATGTATCAGGTTAGCGTCATGGTGAGATGACCCGTCGACCCCTTAGCGTTACATTTAAACTCACTTCTCAAATTAGTGGAGGACAAATTATTAGCATTCATAGTATATGCACAGTTATCAGTGTAACAGTGGTGTTGATATGTCTGTTTAAACACAGCCTACAGCTGTAATAACAGGAATTTTGGAAAAACCACAGTGTCTTAAATAAAAAAAGAGTGAAAAAGAAAAGAAAATCAGGCAAACAGATCACATCCTCTCTGGTAAACTGACAGGGACACAACGTGTCGCAAATGATCTTACGAGTTAATTTTCTTTTGTCCTGTGTTTTTCAGCGCAGCATATTAAGAACCTTTTATTAGAGAAGCAACAAAGGTGAACGTGGCTGCCGGACACCTTGGTAACTGGAGGAAGCTGACGTCTCAGGGAAGATGATGGAGTGTACGGTCGTGTCAGATTTGGAGCGGTGATAAAAGTGGCAAAGCTAATTGTCGTCTCGCATCTTCACGTTCAAAGAAAATCTCGAGGCCTCTGGGAACCGCCTCCATTCTTTTTCTCTGAAAATTTTCTCCCTGATATTAAAAGGCCCGAGGGACACGCTGGGGTGGCGCAGGAAGAGAACAGCAGTAAAACTGATGTTGACGTTAAGTTGGCTTTTGAATGCTGATGTTAAACGTGTGAGCCAGAATTTAGTTTGGCAGAGCTAGCATGCTATCAGAGTGACTCAGAGGAGCAATGATACAGTAAGTGAAAACCGAGAACTTGAAATTCAAAGAAGCGGCGATGCAAATACAAAAAAATGAAAAGAAGAAAAGAATTATCAGTAAGTCAGAGCAACAAGCAGCTTATGAACCACGACCAAAAAAGCCACCAGTAAATCCCCATCACAGCGCTCTGCTTGACCTCAGGTGAGGACAAACCATTATACAGTGCATTTGAGCACAATCAGTTTGTAATCTGATGAGAGAGCTCATAAGACGGCAGCACGTATGATTTATCTGCCTGGAAGTGAAATCGATATATTTTTTGATCTGCATCGTCAGCTGGTGATAAAGTAGAGCAGCCTTAAGTTAATACTTCACACTGACTTGGAACACAAACACAGAGGCTGTGATTTTTTTCTTTTTTAAGTAGGCTTGAGTATAGAGGGCTAACTGGCCGGTGTGAAAGAACACTTGCAGGTCAGGGCAACTTGACAAAGTTTGATTAATCATTGTGGGAAACCTGATGGAGAACAAGAGTGACTAATGACCCATGTTAGCTGTTGATTTCATCAATCAAGAAAGGCTCTAACCTTGCCAATTCTTGGGTGAAACACAGCCACGCACCTGCACACACATACAGTATACGCTCACTTATTTGAATTAGCTCCAGTAGTCACTGAAATACATTGTTATGTGTGCTCTGCCGGCAGGAACTGCTTGTAGCAGTATTTCCAGTGAAAGAGCAGAAAAAGGGAAATGTGAGGGAAGAAAAGTTTTATATTGATAAAAAAAAGAAAAGAATAAAAGCAAGTAATTTGTTTTTCACCAATTAAAGCTCTTATTACAGAGAGACGATCAACCCCCTCACTATAGTCTGCATTCTTCCATATATGTATAAAAGATAAGAGTGGAGCATTTTCTCAGCAGTCTATTAGTACTTACAAGCCAAGACATAAATGCTGCAAGGCTCCCCCTCATGCCTGCCATTACCAACTTTGCTGCAGTGAAAATGAGATCTGGAGGCGTACTTTTATGTGTATACTGTCAAAATATACATTAAATGATAAAATACAAAGACGCTGAAACAGTTTTATGACTACAACGTTGACATCAACAATGCATTATCTGTTAAGTTAACTTCTAAGAGTTTGGGTTTTTAAAATCTCATTTTCATCTTCCTGCTGTGTTTGGAAAACTTTACATATTCAGCAGCTCAAACATTGACAGAAGAAATAACTATTTTTTTTCTATATTTTCTATTTTATTGTGTTTTCTACAGTATTTTGAAGAGTTTTACTTACTGTGGTAAATGCGCAATGATCATTTGAGCAGACCAAGATGAAAGCAATAACTGATTACTATACCCACTGCAGCTCCTTTACATTAAAACACAAAATTAAGCAGTAACACTCTTCCTGTGTCTGACTACATGTTGCCCCCATAGACCGGATGTAACCACTGTGTCCTGTTGTGAAGTCAACCTGGGCGTTTTTTTACCAGGGGAGCTGGTGACACAGCCTATTAAGTGTAATTTTACTAATAGGTGTAAATAATTACAGTCTTTTACCACATTATTACTCTGCAGTGGGTGATTTATGAATTTTGGTACTAAAACTTTGCATTTTCATTCGAATAATACCATGTTTTTGGTGCATTAAGAAATTACAGAAAATAACAATGTGCTTATTTTTGAATATTTTTATAAAATGGAACAATTATCAAGTGAAGGGAAAATCTATCAGCATGTACAGGTCTATTCTGAAACAGAGAAGTTTTAGTCCCGATTCTTGCTTCTGTTTAAAAGAAGTCTACTTGGAAAAAACTATAAATATATATAGAGAGCCTAACTGCCAACTTTCCTTTCTTGGATTTGGAATCCACAGCTAAGGAGACTCAATACAATTAGATCCTTTTGTTTTTGAACAATGGAACAACTTTTGTAATTTTACCTCTGTGCACGACAATGGCTATCAAGGTATGATTGAAGTGCACACCTTCAGCTTTGATTCAGTGGGTCTTACTTAAAATCTGCATTGACTGTTTGGGAATTACAGGCATTTTGTATAGACAGCACCCTATTTTCAGAGGCTCAAAGGTATGGACAATCTAACAGAAATGTAAATACAAGGATTGCATTTAATACTTGGATGAAATTCCTTTGCAGTCAATGACTGCCTGAAATCTAGAACCCACAGACATCACTGAATGTGCTCATTTGTGGGTCTTCCTACTTTCAGTTCTGTCTTAAGTAACTGAAAAGCTGCTCTGAGGTGACTCACTTGACAATTGAAGTTTTAAGAAAGTCTTGGGCTGCTTTTGCAGTACGTTTTGGGTCATTATCCATTTGCACTGCGAAGCACTGTCCAATCGGTTTTGCAGCATTTGACTGAATCTGAGCAGAGAGTATATCTCTGACACTTCACAATCCATCCTGATACATGCCATGACATTTCTTCCACCATATTCAACAGATAATGTGGTATGCTTTGACTCTTTCCCCATACTCTTCCCATCATTCTGTGCAAGTTCATCTTTCTCTCAATTCTGTCATCTTTCATTTCAGTTGTGTTCTGTGGTCCTTCAGTACTGTTGGTGCTCCTGAGCTGGTCAGTGCATTCGTTTTAAGAATGTACTTCTAATGTTTCCGCTATCTTTCTCTATAGATTTATTTCTTTGGACCTACCAAGTTTAGTGGTTGCAATCTACTCCAGATGTTTTATCTGCTTAATTAGTCATGGAATAATTAGGAACAGACCTCATCTGGCCATGAAAACTGGTTTTCACTCAACTGTCCCCAATTATTTATGAGCCTCTGAGAATGGGGGGCTATATATGAAAGAGGCTATTAATTTTTACAATTTGAGATATAATAAATAAAAGCTAAATAAGAAATCAATAATGATATTGATTTCTTGTCCATGGTTTAGCTGTGTCCTTCACTGTGTCTTCTCTTCATCATGTGTCAAGAACCACATTAGAATCCAAATGCAAACAGGCTGATAAAAAGGCAACTTAAGGTTACTTAAGCCCCTTTTCCATTAGTACCTACTCAGATCGACTCACCGTGGCTCGCCACGACTCGACTCGACTCGGATCGACTGGTTTTCCATTGCAGTCGAGTACCACCTAATGTACGTGGTTGTCCTCATAGCAACCATGATGTAACTACTGTAGTATGCTACACAAATGCTACAACAAAGGTGCACGTCAAGGTGACAGTATACCTGCTGCTCGGTCTGTGACTTTTCGTCAGACTCTGGGACTATGGCGTTGTTTTTTGTAGCCATTTCCCTTGTTGGTGGGTTTCAAAAATTGCTTTTTAAAAAATATTCATGAATGAGACACTCTCATAACTCATCAAGTGATGCCCCAGACCAGCCAATCAGTGCCATGCAGTCTGACAACATCACATTTTAGTACCTGCTTGGATTATAAGCTACTGGAAAATCCTGAAAACCATGGTGAGTCGATCTGAGTAGGTACTAATGCAAAATAGGCTTTACAAAAGTAACTTAAAGGTTAATAGACAAAACAAGTGGGAAATTGAATCTGGGGCGGATCCAGAGAAATTTTCTTAGGGTGGCATAGAAATCAAATGGGGTGGCAAAATAAAAGCCTTTTTTTAAACACATATGCAGGTATTACATATGGTTAAAATTATTCACAGAATGGTCAAAATGCAAGTCAGGCTGAAAGCCAAGCAAACAGCTGTCAAAACTGGTTGCTGTATGAAGGTAAATACCGCATCCTAGTTTGAAAGATGCTGATGTTTTGTTCATTGTAAAACAGTAGTCCTGTCTGCCATGTGTTTTTTATAACAGTCTTTTATTGAGAAAATAATTTCTAACAGTTACTCAAGGTCAAAGTGTTTGCAACAAAGCCACGGCTTTACCACAAACAAGTGTTTATGGAGGAACGCTCATATATACCGTATTTTAGTTTTACTTTATCGTATATTTGGGATAATGACAGGCCTACACTTGGCTGTTTGAATAGCTTTTTATTTTGATTAAATAGGATACTGTGCTCATCAACCGCTGTCTTAAATTTAGGTCAAGGCCCATTTATGTTTCTAAGATGACCTGCTGGTTCTTTTGGTACCCAAACTGTTAATCTGGCTTCTCCTAATGTTCCTTCCATCTCTCTGATGGATTTTGTTTTACAGTCTGAGGATGGCCTGCTCTACTTGCACTGACAGGTCCTTTGACTGCATGTTATGGATTCACAAGCATAGATTCAAGATGCAATCTCTTGGTATCAACTCCAGAACTTTTAACCACCTAAACTATGAAGGAAAAACTGAACAGCTTTTGAGTGAACTGTCCAATTTCATTTGATCTCCTGAAAACAGGGGGCTGTGTATGTCTGTAATTCCCCAGTGGTTAACGCGGTCTTTTAGTTCAGTGTCTCAGATCAAAGCAGCAAGACTGCACTGCATCTGTTTTTTTTTTTTTTCATTTCAAATCTATTATAGAGCTGAAACTATGAAAAGTTTGACACTGTCCAAACATTTCCAGACCTAACTGTAACAACTGAACAAGACGTCTGCTGGTGGATGTTGTGAGGCAGTTTCCTTGTATTGTTGCATCTAGAGATATTGGTTTGTTATAATTCAGAATTTCAATAAATATTTTTTCCTTCCTGAATTTTAACCCATTGAACCATAAACAACAGTTGCTTGTTGTATTGTCTGTTTGCAGGCTTTTGAGCTGTCACCTGTTGGTCGAGACAGTGACATGAAATAAATTCAAGCTGAAGGTGAAGACTTGGAATCCATGAAAGGCCTGTGGCCACCGTGGTTCACCCATCATACTGACAGATGCTTGCTTTTCCACATCTCCTCTCTTCTGTTTTCCTTTTCACATCTTCTGCTTAAATGCAGTGGCCATTGTGAAGCCCCTCCAGTCTCGGGTGTCTATATTTATTTATATATTTATCCTGTCCCTTGGAGTCACAAAATGTCTGTCGCATTTCTCTTCCACTCTCCACTTTTTTCCCCCTTTTTTCTTCCTCTTAGCTCAGCGTCTCTTCAAAATTTTCATCTCATCTTACCTCTGTGTCCCACTATCTTATCATCTTTGGCCCTTAGATTGGATTTCCTACCTATTGGGATACCATGCCAGAGGGAAACATTTTGATGAATTTTGCATCACTAGCGCGCACACACACACACACACACACACACACACACACACACACACACACACACACACACACACACACACACACACACACACACACACGCACACACACACACATATAGATATAGATAGACAGGTATGTTACTCATTTATACACACCTGTCAATTCTTTTTTTTTCATACTGACATTCCTTGTGGGGGAAAAATATGTCATTCATGTATCATTATACTGCCTGGGGCCAAACTGTTAAGGTGCTTTGACACTGCTCATCATCTAGGAAAAGGCACTGTCTTGCTTAGACACCTTCCCTCCTCCAATCCTCTTTCAAATCATTAACCAGAACATAGGAGCATCTCAGACAGATTAGAATCCATCATAATGATGAAACCTGGTTGCAACGCCTCCATCATTGTAGGTGTTGTCGCCCAACAAAGCAGACATGAATGAGATTTTTGTAAATCCTTTTATCATGTCTTGTAGCCTAACTAGCGTTACTTTTATCTGGAGTCGAGGCCTATTGGACAAGACCAGATTGACAAAATTACACATCTCCAGCAACGTTTGAAGCCAAATCTGCAACAGATGGAAGCAGAATCCTCTCCAGATCCCAAAATAAACCCAGTTACTCGGCCGAAAGTTTGGCCCGCTGTTTAAAATGATCCTCTGGAGTTGCAGCTTAACAATAGGTTGGTTGAAGAGGAGGCTAGCGCAACTCCGTGTAAACCAAATGTTTCATTTCACAGTAAAGATTAATTTGGCATGTGGAGTTGCTGTGTATGAGTCTATCCCAGCTGGGCTACAGTGAATCGGAGGAAAGGAGCCACGTCAGTCTCTCAGGTGATAGATTGGAAATCAAAGTTCTAATCATACACTCTGTGCAGTTGCCTAGCAACAAGCTTCCCCTTGCTGAACTTGTCTGTTGGCTGAGAAGAAGCAAAGATGAGAAGATGATGAGCCAAACAGGGAGAGCATGTGGAGACCGAGCCAAACTCCATGACATGGGTAACCGAATTGGTTTTTATTATTTACGAACATGAAACAATGATTTGTTTCAAAGCAGGAACGGGGAATTAAAAAAATATGCCGTTCAAATATTTTCTGAGTAGTTTCCGCAGTGCCCCGTTAGTTTCTTTTCTGTTTACAAAAATAATGCATTCATAGTCATCATTTTCCCCTTTTGATATAGAAAATTAAAAAAAAATCCTCTGTTAGCAGTAGAGCTGATTGCTTTAAATTGCTTCTCAGAAACTGCATAGCAGCAGCACAGCCCACATGATATGCATAGTGATGTATAGACTTACTTCTTTATAAGTCATAATGTGAGCAGCTAGCTGTGCAGTGGGTGCACCATCTGCACACACATTACAGCTAAAAACACAGCTTGGTGAACTGAAAACATCACTTTCATCAACCTTTAAAACCACCAAAAAACAAGAGTTCTCACAACCAACATTTTGAAGTTACCATTGGATTTCATTAAATCTAATAATTACTCTTACTTAACGTGTGCTACACTTGCCAAACTGTTCTCATTAATCATTATCAGTCTGGCAACAACTGGAAGAGTGATTGGGGAAAAGATGAGGCAAACATATCTTCTTGGGGATGATTTTGAAACATTAACTTCATTTCTTGCTTGGTTAGTGAATGAGGACACAGGCTCTTTTTCTACTGCAATTTTATTCTGCAGCGGGAATAATCAGTTCTTTTGTTGCCTGTTGCTCTGGAGAAATTTGAAACTGATTTTGTCCAGTGTGGCTGTCCATCCCTTTTATTGTGCTGGGGATTTGTGAAATTTGGATCTGTTAAACGAACTTGAATTAGGAGGGGGAAGAAAACAGATTTCAGTTGAATGCAATCTGCAGTCTACTAACATCTAGTGGTGAGATTTTACGCACTGTAACTTAAAGTCATTATTCAACTGGCAAGTAGTTGCTGCTTAATGCATGCTTATGAACCTTTACTAAAAATGGACTTTTGAATATGACCCATGACATATATGTTGTCCTGCTGGCACAGCTTTGGGAAGGAAATAAAGCACAATACACTGCTTTGTTTCCATGGTGGTGTTTGTGAATAATGCTTTAGGAACAGCTCCCTTGACAAACAATGCAATCAATATAATTGGCCAGATTTACATGAGATTTGTTGTTTTGGATGAATGTCTTGAACTTCCCTGCAGTATCAAGCATCGGGCCAAAATTAGAATCTGTCCAAGAGAAATATCTAAATCCCATTTCATAAGGACCTTCTTGAATAGCATGATAATAACACAGTGTGATGGCTTAATGGTTTTTCTCACTTTTGTGATATTGTGATGTGACGTGAACAATACAGCCTCTGCTTGAGGCAAGTAATTTTATTTATAGCATATGCACAAAGGTATTTTACCTCACCTACTACCTGCGGTACATACAAAGACACAATCCCCCCTGGAGTTTAAAAATATTACCTAAATGCCTATTATCAAATGAAGGATTTATGATGCAAGTTTGCATAGGTATTTACACTACTCTTAGTTACTCTTTGTATATTATAGCTTCCCTCTTCTCCACAAGAGTAGCCCACATATTGGCTTCTTCTGACACTGCCCCCTGGTGACAGTATATAGTTATGGCATGTCGATGGCAGTCTGAAAAGCTGTAGGCTCTGAGAGGACTCAGTTGACAGCCATGTTTAAGCTATAATGCAATACTAGGAGGTGTCTTTAAATACTCTCCTGACCTCGCCATCTCACTATGGGCTAAAGCCTCGATCATTGGAATTTATATATATATATTAGCAGCAGTGATGAATCATCTTTGTTGTCCCCTTTTTTCTAGTAAGACATGTTTAAGTAATATGTTCTCATTGCTTTATTAATGACAAGTACAATAAAACATTCATGAAGAATATGAACCATGGTGTAATCCTGCTTCAAAGTTCAAAAAGCTGTTTTGAAAAAATGTTTGGAAACATTTTAGCTGTTGTGCTTTGACAGTATATTACAGTGTATTTGCCAAAACGAGAAAATAACTATCTGACATTGTCTGGGTATCTGACTGAGTAGCAGTGTTTGTTTCTGCCTTTTTTCATTAAATACATTTTCTCCTACTGGAAAACAACTGCACATCAATGTTTTCTTAGTCATATATTGTTTTATAGAGGATGAACAACACATTTTACTTTGATATATTAATACTCTCTAAATTATTCAATTCCAAATGCACTCTCTTTTAATCTTTCCAGCTAATTTAGCACAATTTCCTGCCTGTGATATTTTACTCTTCTCTTATATTAAATGTCAAACTTGTAAGCATTCGGGGGTGAGCCGAGGTCTGCGCAGCTCTCTGCTTTAGCCTGTGATCTGCTCTGTGAATGCGGTTTGTATGGGCACAGATGGATGTCAGGATGGCCAAATGGAGAGTCGACCCCTGCAGTGAAGGCCGGTGCACTTTTGACTAACAGTGGATCACAGCATCTGTGACATTCCGAAAGCCCCCAACATCACAGTCAAGTGAAGCAATTTTCACATGGGTGAAAATGGCTTTCAAAAGGAGTTATTACTGCACTTCCTGCTTTCCTGCCACCTTATGCTGCCAAATTTTATTTTGACCTTGTGTGTATTTAATAATAATCAACAGATGAAATCAAAGTGAGCTTTGGCCATCACTAAGTCCTATAAGACTTGGTTGTTGAACCTTTTTTGTTCTGAAGATGAGGCATTTACTGTAGCCTCTGTACCATCTGGCTAAGATGGATCAGCGTTTCTTTGAACTCAGTGAACAGTAGCAACATCACTTGCTCATAAACTTGCTATTTCTGGAAAACTGTGCCACAAAGTTTGTTAAATACTATTACAACCAGAAACCATGAGTTGTTGTTGCCACTGCTGTGTACAGTACATACTTAATGGAAATCAAATAAGATTCATTAAAGAAAACCTGGCTGTCTTATATATTACTAAAAAAAATCAATACAGGAACACTTTGAAAAGACATCAGAAAAAAAATCATGCTGGACATCTACACTGATATGGACTAGGTAATGTGTTAAGGATGAAAGGATGTCACGCTGTTTGATGGAAATGAAAGTTATCAATCTACAAAGGTCTAAATTCAAAGACACCCTGAAAATCAAAGTGTAAAAACTGGCGTGGCAGGATAGTCCATTTTTCCAAAATATCACCGCAGCAACTCAAAATGGTACTCAGTAGTTTGTATGGCCCCCATGTGCTTGTATGCATACCTGACAATATTGGGGCAATGTTGCTCTTAATGAGACAATGGATGGTGTCTGGGAGATCTCCTCCCAGATCTGGACCAGGGCATCATTGAGCTTCGGGACAGTCTGAGGTTCAACCTGGCAGCCTTGAAAGGATTGAAACATAATGTCCCAGAGTTCTTCTGCTGGATTTATCTCAGGCAAACAGTGGGGGGGCAGTCAATGGTACCAATTGTTTCATCCTCCAGGAACTGCCTGCATACTCTCCCTACATGAGGCCAGGCATTGTCGTGCACCAGGAGGAACCCAGGACCTATTTGGCCAGTGGCTGATAAAGTGTTCAAGGATTTCATCCTGATACCTAATAGCAGTCAGGGTGCCGTTGCCTAGCCTGTAGAGGTCTGTGTGTCCTTCCGTGGATATGCCTCCACAGATGCACCACCAAACTGGTCATGCACCCCGATGTTATTGGCAGCATCATTTTCTGTGCTCAGAGTGAACCTGCTCTCATCTGTGAAAACCACAGGGCACCAGTGCTGGTCCTGCTAATTCTGGTACTCTATGACAAATGCTTGACTCTACGGTGCTGGGCAGTGAACACAGGGCTCACTAAAGGATGTTGGGCCTCTGAGTGTGTTTACATCCGTTTGGTCAGACACACTCACACCAGTGTCCTGCTGGAGGTCATTTTGTGGCTCTGGGAGTGCTCATCCTGTTCCTCCATGCACAAAGGAGCAAATACTAGTCCTGCTGTTGGGTTAAAGACCTTCTACGGCCTTATTCAGTTCTCCTAGATAGCACGTAGAGTTGGACTCTGTGCAATCCTCTGAAGCGTTCAGGTATTGCCTCGTCCTACCAGTAGTCACAACAACACTAGCCAAATGCAAAACTAATGAAAAAACAAGTCAGAAGAGATGAGGAGGGAAAAATGTCAGTGGGCTCCACCTGTAAAACCATTTCTGTTTTGGGGGTCGTCTAATTGTTGCCCCTCGAGTGCACCTATTGTTAAATCCATCAACACCGAAGCAGCTGAAACTGATTAAAAAACCCCTCTGCTACTTAACTGACCAGATCAATATCCAAAAAGTTTTACTGACTTAAGCTTAACGAATATACTCTGATTAAAACGGGGTTCCTGTACGTTTTTTTTGTGTCTATAACGAGTCACAAACACTGCAGAATTTCAGACTTTAAACCTTGTTTCTTCTCTAGTTACTGCATGGAACAGGTGCTACCTGTAGATGACGGATGCTTGATAAGTTCGAGCTGTCATCCTCTCTTTTGTACACAAATCCTTCATATCGGCAGAAAACTGCCAAGATGGAAAAAAGAGGGCAATAAAAGGAAGTGAACATGCAGCACCCAGCGGTGATGTCCTCATTTCCTCCCCACCGGCATGTTTGATTACAGTACTGTCAAAGCTGAGCCTGCTCAGTTGCATTCAAGATAACTATGTCTTTCTTTGATAATGCACACAGTGTAAAACAGAGGCAAAAAAGCTGAAAAAAATCACTCACGTTTTCTCTCCGCTTTATACAAATGTCAAGCATGAAAGTGAAATACGCACACATACACACACTTGTGAACATGAGTATTATTTTTCTTATCTTATGTACTCTCTTTATCCTATTTTCCCTCTTCGTCTTTTGCTTTACTCTCACACGTTATCGCACGTCCACAAATTCTCAGCTTCCCCCCCGTCTCAGGACTTTCAAAACATGAGCAAAAAGCTTCAATTTATCCCCCTATGTGAGAGCTCCTATCCCTTCTCATTTTTCCAGCACACGCAAACACATGACGAGAACACATGTATTATGTGGCTTTTGTTAGTGCGAGCCACAGTGGGAATGAAGCTCTGGAAATGTGTCCGTGTTGTGTGATGAGTGTCTGTGTGTTTCAATGAGTCACATGTCAAATGTGAAGTGTTCTGTTACAAAAAAAAACGTAATGAAGGTGGCTCTGCCAGCAGTAAAGAGGATTCAGTGCAGCGTGGAGGCACAGATTCAATTAGCTTTGTGGGTGCCATGAAATGGTGATAATACAGGCTGGTTATGTCAACAAGCATCAAATCTTTCTTAGCTTCTTCTTCTTCTTTTGGAGATTGCTTCTATCTCCCTTTGTCCTCTTTCTTTCGCTGTATACTGCATCCTTTGTCCTTCATGTGTGATAGTGGTGGGGGTCACTGTGGCTGTAAATCCTTGGTAGCGGGACACGAAGCCAACGCCATTTATCAATGTAATTAGCGTTCGGCATACGACCCTGCTGCTACGGACATGGCTGCCTGCTTTCTGACAGGCTATCTAGCTCTCTCAACCCCCCTTCATTCCTTTCTTGGTGTGTCTTTGTTTGTCTCCCCAAAGTGTACACCTGTCGCAGCCATTTCACCTGATCTGTGCGATTGACTTCCTGCAGTAAAACTTTGTGTGAATTTGTGTGTTCGCATGACAGAGAGAGACAAAGGGGTTTTGGGAGGTTTTAAAGGGTGTGTGTGCATGTGTTTGTGTGTGTGTGTGTGTGTAAGGCTATTCGCGCAAAGAGGGAGCGAGCAGGCAGTGGTATAGTGACATTTGTTCATTTGTCATTTTGGTTGAGTGGTGCAGTAATTACTGCCACTGAGGGCTCGCTCTTGTGTTTGGGGCTCAGCCAAAGAGCAAAGAGCGCTATCAATGGGAAAACAGTGGGACAGTATGGAAAAACGCAGTTTCTCCAGAGGGACCACTTTGCTTTGTCCCCTCATCGATAACACCCCCATTGTGTTAACAGTTTGAGTCGTTGCTAAAATTACAGTATGCTGGTTTATTTATTTATTACATTTTTTAGGGGGATACATTTAGACAAAATAGGATTTCTGCTCTCTAATTTGAAAATGCAAATGCAAAAAAGCAACAGTGGACTGGAGCACCTGTCAAAGACAAAATGCATGAAATCTTCTTGTACTCTCCTACCAAGCCTCTTATACAAGGTTGCATGAAGACACAGTGCTTGTTCTTTTATTCGTCTGTTTTCTCCCACGTCCTCATCCGTTGCACCTACTTTCTTTCATAGGCTTTTGTTAATTGCCAGGTCTTGGTTGAAGAGGTTACGAATGCTCCAGCTCTCCACAGTGAATGAATGTGGCTTGTTGACTCCAAGTCGCACTGGAGTGTGCATTCAGAATACCAGAATGCCAAGTCTATTAAAGTGGGAAGGGTTCATTTGTCACAGTTTCCACTGGTGCTGCTGTAATGACCAGGTATGTGGGTGATGAATGGCCTGACCTTTTCCTCCCCCTTATAATCAAGTGTTCCTGCTAGATTCCTATGCCTAATTTGTGGATGTCCTGGATGCAGGGACAGTTCAGAATGTGTTACTGAGTGTTGTGAATCTTATGTAGTTACAGAGATCTTTATTTATCATATAACTTCTTATTAATTTGATGTCTCTACATGTTATTGTGATGTCTTGCAGCACTTTGTGTGAGTTCAGGTTAAGGTATGACAGTTCCTCGAAAGCTTGATCTGAAATAAGAATAAACTATAAGAACAAGACATCCATCTATAGGAAGAAGACTATTTAGTAGTGCATATATATGTAGCCAATGTAACATCACCCATTAGGCAGGTCACATCTTAAAGCTTGTGTTTTAAACATTGAAATCAATGAACATAATGGCTGAGGGTATATGTGATGGAGAAATCAAGCATGCAGCTGTTGTTAGTTACAAGTTAGCTCATCTTAATTTTATTAACTCAAAATGATGAGCATGTATTAAAAAACGAATACCGTATTGTGTTCAATAAGCAGGGAAACGCATTTTAGATTGATAAAAAAAACTCTGCAGCAGTTATCGCTGAACTGGCCTTCATCATCTATAAATGTAAGGAGTTTCAAACCACCAGGACTCTTCCTAGAGCTGGCTGCCCAGCCAATCTGAGCCATCGGTGTAGAAGGGGCTTAGTCAGGGAAATCACCAAACTTCTTCTATTTATAGAAGTAACATGTGAATGCCATCTGTAACATGCGGAACAAGTGGGGTGCCGTGAGTATTTTCCGGGTGCGCTTATGCTAGTGACCAAAGCAGTCACAGGGAGGATTTTGCCAATCAGTTGGGGAAAACATGTTTTTCCTTAGTGACAGGTGGTCACCAGGCCTCTGTGACTGGAGCCTTGGCAATCATTGTCACAATGACCCCAGCATTTCGACAGCTGAGGTAAACAGTGAACTGACAGGCTGCATTTACAACTGAAGATCATCAGCTGAAGCATTTGAGGTGAACTGAAGGTAAAAAATGTTATTCCTGATTTTTTGTTTTAATATGATTTGGATATGTTAAAATATAGTATGTGCAAAATTGTATTTTATACAGCCAGGAGTAGAAACTTGACGTCATGGCCACTGGGAAACCATGCCCTGCTGCTGTTATGGAGTATAGATGTTTAAGGTATTTTCAAACTGGCTTCACTTTTCAGATCTGGAAGATTGTATATAGTCTTTGCTAAGGTCCAATATTTGCATGCACAATTTAATAGCATCTTCAGTCCAGTTTCAGGGAATACTAACTGTATCCATCATTTGTCTCCATGGTCACAAATTATGTTGCTTGCAGTTTAAAAAAGTTAGAAAAAGTTGAAGAAAATCACGGCTTTGGTTAAATTATAAAAATCAGTTTGGTAGTTCCTTTTTTTTAGGTTGCATCTGTAACAACTCTAATCAAAAGACAGTCTTTTAAAAATGCTGCAAGAAACCTGAAACATACCAGTTTCTAAATTGTGCTGTTATGAAAAAAAAAAGAAAATTGGATCAAATTTTGTCACAATTTTACAAATTGCTGCAAATTCTGACGGGCCTTGTAATCTAGAATTAATCTCAAAGCAGTAGCACATTACTGCAGCTTATTTCTACAGGCAGAATGGATGTGCCAGTTTCAGATGATCTTAATCTGGACATTTTCTACAATACAAAAAGGAAAGAAAAAAATCAGTTGAACCAAAATTAGACAGGAAATTATTTGGAATTGCTCCACCGTGTTACCGCTGATATTTCCTGAACTGCTATAAAGTTGTTGAATGAACTTCCAGTCATCTGTCTATATAGAAGCAATTCTCCATATTGAATTCAAAAACCTCTCTGTGCTTGCATTGCCAATCGTCACACTGACAAATAGTTTTTTGGATGGCTGATGAGGTTTGAAGGGAAGTGACAGTTTGTGGAGAGTCCTCCATGTCTGTGGTCCCACGATTCAAGCGGCAGTAACCTGAAGTTGTACTCCATTGTAAGGTTAGCTGTGAGAAGCCCAGGTTACGTCATCAGTTTCCTTTACTAAGGTAACATAGACAAAGTCAATATGAAGAATTTGTGGCTTATTTGATAGAGACTGCTTCAGTACTAGTTTATACTTTACTTGATTACTTCAGTTTTGAGCTGTTACACCTTTACATTGGCGAGACAAATGCACTTATATTTAGTTGCTTGTAACAGGTATCTGCATTACAGATGAAGCTTTTACATGTAACATATGGGATCAGTAGTTTGATATTACTGATCTTTGGTATATTGTAAGAGTCTGCTTTCATTTTCAGTTTGGCACTGTATCCACTTTAAGTAATTTCCATGTGGGGTGGGGATTTGATTTTCCTTAACCAATCACTATAGAAAAAAAAACAATCTCTACCTAAATCAATGTCATTGTGGAGCGAAGCCAAGGAAAATGGTTCAGCAGCCTCCTCCATTTATCACACAATAGCTATGCCTCAGGGCTGCTAAAATTATGAAGCACTGTCCGTTTAAATGTCTCTCTCATAGTGCACAGCCTGTAGATGGCATTAGTCCTACCGGCAGCAATGAGTGGCTAATTGTTAGACCTACAGCAGTGCTAAAAATCAAGTACTCAGTCCAGAATCTGTTAGCAAATGAAACTGAAATTGTAAGCAAATCAGTTTCATTATCGTATTTATTTTTCTTTGGGACAAAGAGCTGAATAATAAATCTACAGAATTCTGTCAATCAGGAAAATACATTTTTATACTGGGAGTTATATTAGCAATTAAAATAGAAATTCACCCAGATGTGACATGAAATAGCATATAGAAAAGCACACACCAGTGCAAGGCTCATATACAGGTACTATGCAAAGTTCCACTGTTTTTCCCCCAGGCACTTTGCTCTACAATGTTCCCTTCTAATTCTGCCATTCCAGATGATTGAGTTGAGAGCAAAACACACAGAGGATTATGCCCCTGTTCGATCGTGGACAGGCAGAAAACCAAGGAATCAGCATGTGTACAGGCTGCCTGGCAAGTTCACTATAATCCGGGGAATAGAAGTACCGAGCAGAGTGTCTGTTCTGGGCCAGAGACAGTGGAAATCAAGACAGTGTAACATAGTTTCTCGATTTTCTTTGCATTTAAATCTACAGATCAGTGACAAAAACCTAACAAATGAACAAACGCATTCAATCGTCAGGTTTTGGGAATTCCGTTAGAGGGATTGAACAAAATTCTTTCAAAACCTTATTTATTTCATAGATTTTAGAGTGTTCTCTGACATGTCAGTCCAAAATCTTCCTATCTGTTCAGTTTGGTTGAGCTTTTTATGCCGTTGATAACAATTGGAGACATTTAAAGAGAAGCTCAAAACCAAAGCCAAATTTTAACTGCCATATTTTTGGAAATGAAATTAGTTGGTAGCATCTGATCCAGGACGAAGCACAAAGATGCCAAATAAGCAACTGATTGGGTAAAACAACCACATGTGGTGCACTGCTTATTTAAAGAATGCTGAATTTTTAAGTTCTTTAACTAGTGTTTCTCTTTCTATGTGCAACTACGTTTGTACTTTGTTCTCAATAAATGCAGTATGCAGCTTATATATATATATATATATATATATATATATATATATATATATATATACACAGGGTGGGCCATTTATATGGATGCACCGTAATAACATGGGATTGGTTGGTGATATTAAAGTCCTGTTTGTGGCACATTAGTATATGTGAGGGGGCAAACTCGTCAAGATGGGTGGTGACCATGGTGGCCATTTAGAAGTCGGCCATCATGGATACAACTTTTGTTTTTTCAATAGGAAGAGGGCCATGTGACACATCAAACTTATTGGTAATATCACAAGAAAAACAATGGTGTGCTTGGTTTCAACATAACTTTATTCTTTCATGAGTTATTTACAAGTTTCTGACCACTTATAAAATGTGTTCAATGTGCTGCCCATTGTGTTGGATTGTTAATGCAACCCTCTTCTTCCACTCTTCACACACTGATAGCAACACCGCAGGAGAAATGCCAGCACAGGCATCCAGTATCCGTAGTTTCAGGTGCTGCACATCTCGTATCTTCACACCATAGACAATTGCCTTCAGATGACCCCAAAGATAAAAGTCTAAGGGGGTCAGATCGGGAGACCTTGGGGGCCATTCAACTGGCCCACGACGACCAATCCACTTTCCGGGAAACTGTTCATCTAGGAATGCTCGGACCTGGTACCCATAATGTGGTGGTGCACCATCTTGCTGGAAAAACTCAGGGAACGTGCCAGCTTCAGTGCATAAAGAGGGAAACGCATCATCATGTAGCAATTTCAAATATCCAGTGGCCTTGAGGTTTCCATTGATGAAGAATAGACCCACTATCGTTGTACCCCATATACCACACCAAACCATCACTTTTGTTGGTCCAACAGTCTTGGAGGGATCCATCCAATGTGGATTAGTGTCAGACCAATAGCGGTGGTTTTGTTTGTTAACTTCACCATTCACATAAAAGTTTGCCTCATCACTGAACAAAATCTTCTGCGTGAACTGAGGGTCCTGTTCCAATTTTTGTTTTGCCCATTCTGCAAATTCTGTGCGCCGATCTGGGTCATCCTCGTTGAGATGCTGCAGTAGCTGGAGTTTGTAAGGGTGCCATTTGTGAGTAGCTAATATCTGCCAAAGGGATGTTCAACTAATGCCACTCTCCAGTGACATGCGGCGAGTGCTACGCTGTGGGCTCTTGCTGAATGAAGCTAGGACAGCCACTGATGTTTCTTCATTAGTGACAGTTTTCTTGCGTCCACATTTTGGCAAATCCAACACTGAACCAGTTTCACGAAACTTAGCAAGCAGTTTGCTAACTGTAGCATGGGAGATGGGTGGTCTCGTAGGGTGTCTTGCATTGAAATCTGCTGCAATGACCCGGTTACTGCGTTCACCAGATATCAACACAATTTCGATCCGCTCCTCACGTGTTAACCTCTTCGACATGTCAATGGCTGTGAACAAAGAGAAACTTGTAAATAACTCATGAAAGAATAAAGTTATGTTGAAACCAAGCACACCATTGTTTTTCTTGTGATATTACCAATAAGTTTGATGTGTCACATGGCCCTCTTCCTATTGAAAAAACAAAAGTTGTATCCAAGATGGCCGACTTCTAAATGGCCACCATGGTCACCACCCATCTTGACGAGTTTGCCCCCTCACATATACTAATGTGCCACAAACAGGACTTTAATATCACCAACCATTCCCATGTTATTACGGTGTATCCATATAAATGGCCCACCCTGTATATATAAGATAAGATAAGATAAGATAAGATAAGATGACCTTTATTAGTCCCACACGTGGGAAATTTGTTTTGTCACAGCAGGAAGTGGACAGTGCAAAAGTTATGAAGGACAATTAGAATAAAATAAAATAAGAATAAATACAGTACACAACTGTACAGAATAGAATAAAAATAGAATACTATATACAGTAGAATAAAATAGAATAAAATATACAATAGGATAAAAATAGAATACAAATGCTATATACAACAGAGTGAAAAATACAACGGTGCCAGAAAGATTATTGCACATTTGTGTTATTGCACATTTGTGGATGTGTGTGTATGATCAGTTAAAGTCTTTGTTGTGCAGTCTGACAGCAGTGGGGAGGAAAGACCTGCGAAATCTCTCCGTCCCACACCGTGGGTGCCGCAGTCTCCCAATGAAGGAGCTGCTCAGTGCTGTCACAGTCTCATGCATGGGGTGGGAGATGTTGTCCAGCAGGGATGACAGCTTAGCCACCATATATATATACAATGATGTTTCAGATTGTTTTGTTTGAATTCATTACCACTGCATGACCACCATTTCATCAGTACTGACAATAATGGTTCCTGTACCAATTTATTCAGTCATACCTTATGCTCTAAGGTTAGGATAATTGTCTCACCGGAAGAGAGCACTCTCATTAGGGAAAAAAATTTACATCGTGCAATGAATGTGACGACACAAAAAAACTTTGTAATGATCTCCAGTTAACCATGAGAACAAGTGTCAACATGCTGCTCAGCATAATAATTTTAAATTGTATATTTAGACACTTACACTGCAAATCAGGCTTAATGTCTCTAATTGAAAATAAAAACATAAAATAGTATGGCAACTAAAATGTGATTAACAAAGAGCTATTAAGACAAAAAATGTGGCATATCTCAGCATGGTGTGCAGTGTGCCCTTAAAAAAATGAGGAAACTGGATAATTGGAGGACGAAGGAAGAAGTGGCAGGCCTAAAAAATGATCTAAAGCAGATGAACAATATCTGAAAATCATGTCCTTAAGAAATATAAACAAATCTAACAAAGACCTGATACAGAAGATACATCTGGCCCACTAGCTGATCCATCCACTGTTCAATGAAGCTTCATTAAAAATTGTGTCAATGGAACCGTGGGTGGGTGTCAGAAGCCATTCTTAACAAAGGAAAATGGGGAGATAAGGCTGAGGTATGCCAAACTACACTAGAACTGGAGTGAAAACAAGTCCTCAAGGGTTGAACTTTGTGGTTGAAATCATTGTCAATATGTATAGAGGAGATCAGAAAAGCGGTCTAACAGTGAGTGTCTCGAACCATCAGTAAAACATGGCGGAGGCTCTTCATGATTTGGTGCTGCATTTCAGCCAGTGGTGTGGAGGATCTTTTCAAAAATGACAGAATAATGAACACAGGAAATTACAATCAGATTTTGATATACAACACAATACCATCTTGAAAGCAGATTGAACACAATGACCTCAAACACACTACCAAAGCAGTAAAAGTATACACAGTGGAACAATCTTACATTGGCCTCAGAGCTCAGACCTCAACATTATTGAAGCAGTGTAAGATCATCGTGACAGAGAATGAAACAAAAGGCAGCCAACATCCAGAGAAGAGATTAATGTCAAGCCTGGAGAAGCATTCCTTTAGTTTACTTACAGAAATTACAATAGGCTTGCCTAAGAGAGTTCAGGCTGTGTTGAAGAATAAAGGCGTTTATCCCAAAAATCGACTTTTAAGCTTGTCAGATTGGTACAAACTGTGTTTTTGCCTTATATACTGAATTTCCATTTATGTTTGCACGTTTTCCCCATTTTTCCAGCAAAATACACGGGAGTGATGGGTGACTTCAGACTTTTGCACAGTTCTACAAGGCTCGATATAATAGAAGAGGGAGGAGAACTACAAATTGAAGATGTGAAAATGGAACAATGGAAGATATACACAAAGCTTAGAGTTTTTCCCCTGCTTAGAAGCAAAAATAGCTGACTGAAAACATATATTATCCAGATGTTTCATGCACAGAGAGGAATAGCCATTAGCATTTGCTTTCAATAATATCTTGAAAGCTTTTCCCATACTAGGTTATGCCCACGCTCTCATAAATAATTAAATCATTACATTAATGACTTCAAATACTTCAAGTAGAATTTTTTCTTTTTTCCTTGTATTCACTTTACGAATAATTGGAATAGAGTACAAATGTTTTTTTAAATGATTTGTTTCAACTCTGCATTCAGGGCACCTGAGAGAAGAGTGTTGCTAAATCACCACCAACATCAACAGACCTGTTAAATCTACAAAAGACGCTCATTACCGCAGACACTGTAAAGCAATATGACTTTGCAACATGTTTTTCAAATGTCATTTCTTCCAGCTCTGCAAAGTGTTGTGATGGGAATAGCTAACTAGCTCTCGCCATCTTTCAAAGATAGCGCCGCCACTTCCCAGATCGACCCTCTCCCGAACCTTTTCGAGCACACATACACACACCGTATTGCAGATATTATACAACGGACCAGTTGACCTACTGATTTGCTCCCCTGTGCTGGCAGAGAGCACGAGGAAATGGGGTGTACAGAAACATGCATACTAATATTCAGGTAAATGTTTCTGCAAAGCGATGGCCAGCACTTTGGCCTCAAGGGGCGTTCACATTATTTAACAGTAATGAGTCATGGAGGAACTGCCAGGTCAGTAAGTGATAATGGGAAAAAGAGTGCGAAAGACACACACACACACACACACACACACACACACACACACACACACACACACACACACACAGTGTTAAACGTTTCCTCCGGCAAACTTATTGAGTTTGCCTTATTGCTCACTAAAAATGTTGATGGCTTGTATAAAGGAAATTTCCTTATATCTGGCCTAATAGAGCACACCTACAGATGGACAACTGATTCTCTGATTTTGGAGGCTGATCTATGTGCTTACTAAAGCTCTTGAAATCAGACTTTTTACTATGCAGTAGTTATGGGAAAAAAATGTTTTTCCTGTATTATTCTCTATAATTTTATGGTTTTGCAGTTTGTCTCTGTCTTGACAAACATTTACAAGTGTTAAACTACAAGTGAGGAGAGGGTCTATAACTATAACTGTAGAAAACATGCCAAAAAGCCCACACTTATTCATAATATTATGCATTGTTAACATGAATATCACAGTTATTTTCTTCAGGCAGTCCACTTCATCAGTCATCTTGAATATTATTATTAGAGAAGCAGGTAAATGTTCCACTTGCGATCCACCCCCCTCCTTCTTAAAAAATGGTTTTTCATCTGCCAGCACGGGCAGAGGTTTGGTTGCATAGAACTGGCTTGCCACAGGACATTAACTGCACATGCTGACCTCTGCTTCTGATGCTCCACAGAATGCCTTGCCATGCCCTTGCCACCCCGCAGAGACACCCTCAAGGGGGAGAAAGGGGTTAACTCTCTGGCACGTCTAAGTCTGGCAAGGCAAAGCTGGCAGAGAGAGGGATGGGAGGATCGGAGGCCTGGACAGACCTCGGTCAGCCATTTTGCCCATCTGCCATTTCAAAGCCCTTAACGGCAGGCTAGCATATAAATGTCTGTCCTCTGTGGTTAGCCTTCACCTCCTCACAGTTTAAAAAGCCAGAATACAGAGAATAAAACTGGGAAATAAGAAAACAGACAGTTTTATTACTTTGTTTTGTTGGCACAAACGCTGATCTTTTATTAACACAGCTGAATGATCAGTGTTATTAATCAATCAGTGACAGTTCCTTTTTTCTTTTTAAAAGGAGACTAAGACATCTTATCTGTGTGATCTATGTGACTTCTTTATTTTTAACCTCTGGGTCCAATGTAATAAAGGGGCGGCATGTTTAGAAAGTTGAAAGAACAAAAATATGTGATTATTAAGACAGTCAGATATTTTTCCTATCACAGCTGTTCCCTGACTCCTCCTAGAGGCCTTAATCAGTCTGGTTAAAACTTAATATATAAACTGCCTGAGGTACAAGGATTATCCACCACTATATAGCTTTTTCTAATCATTCAATTTCCTTAAAAAGATAGATATATTAGATATATTATATGAAGTAGCTGATCTCAAAATGAACGGCGACATTACGCCATGCATATCTGTGTTCATCAGTGACACTAATAGTGCCTGCAATTGATTACTTTGTTTCATACAAATGATATTTAGCTTACTAAGAAGAAAAACCATAAATATATGTATTAATTATTCACAAAATTTGGCGTTCATGAATTTTTTACATCTCACTAACATTACAGTGACGTAATGAAGATAAAAAAACAAACAAACAATACCATGTGTCTGTGTTTTCATACATGAAGCCAACAAATGGCTTGGCAGAAACTGCTTGTATGTATATATATAAATATATATATATTCTATAGCCTTTAATGACAGTTGGAATAGGCTTCACCCTACTTATGACCCTAAGTTGCAGAAGAGACCATATTCATCAGATATATACATCAGATATTAGGCAACATGGAAAGTGAAAATCGTAAGTTTTCTCATATTAACTAGAATAACATAATAAAATCTGAAGAATATTACTATTGGGAATCATGTCACATGCAGGGACATAAAAGATTAGAAAAACACTAAAAATGCCATAACAGCAGAGGGGATATAACTAACGTGTACGTTTTCAGTTATTGGTTTATTCATTTCTCCAAGGAGAAGGCCCTTCTGCAAATAGATATGTATTCTCTGTGACACATGGTGTTGCTAGCCACGTCTTTATACCAGTCAGCAAATCACTTTGGAAGAGAGATCCACATAAAACTGCATACTCCTCTTCCAAGATGGAAATAGTCAAGTAAGCTGTTATATTATGCAACTTAACCAGACCACTAATATGTATTTAAGGATGCAATTTTGATACCACCTCTATTCAGTTGCTCATATTTACATCATCAAGCAGTATTTTGACTGTTTGTAAAAGATGCATATTTGCTTTTTCGTCAAGAGTTAGTAATGAAAAGATTCATTCCCACACTTAAACTTTAACCAAGACATGCTAATTAACTTCCTAGAAAAGTGTTGGTTCCTCTAAAGCTTATTGATGCACATTTCATTTTCATGTCTCAGTTTGTTCCAGCTGTACAAAAGCTGGAGTGATGCTGACACAGTGATTGCTAGGCAACCAGCAAATTGTCCATCACACTGACCTTGGTAAAACGACAACTTGTCATTTTTCCAAATGGTTTTTTGTGTGTGGACCAAACAAATGAGATAATGTGTTAATTTGTGAGCTTTACAGGTGCCAGTTCTTCTAATGGATTCTGTGACCTTGTAAGCCAAGTTAACTGTCTCCTGGCTAGGTTTTTATATTTAACAAGCACACTGAAATTGATCTCATCATCAAACTCCAATTTGTGTCAATTTTTTTTAAATCGTTGTTTTAATTGATTTGGCTTTGTCAAATTACACGTCACGTTAAGGATTTCATCCACATTCTAGTGTGAATAAAACCGTCTGAACACTGAGTGCCTTGTGGAAATGTGACAAAAAAAGCCATCTCCAATATAACATCTGCCTCCAGTTTCTACCTCTCAATCACCTTTGACCTGAACATCCACTAAAGCAGGAATCATTATCTAATTTCCCACATCCCAAAAGACATGTACATAATAATTAATACATGTAGTTTGCATTAGCATTCAACCAAACAATGCTAAACCATGCATAAAACCTGTATTTCCTCCCTTGTATATTCAGCATCTGGACACTTAAGTCATGTAATGTGTGTGCAGTGCATTTGGACTCTAACCAGCGAGCTAGAAATCTGTCGCAGCACTTGGCAAAATAATGGACCGGGCAGAGGGAAAATAAAACAAAGTAGAATTTGCATTACATGAGTCGTACATTAAATATTCATATGGAGAAGTTTTATGGACCCAATGCGGAGCTGCTAGAAAGGGATTTGTTGAAAGCTGAGACAAAAGGAAGGGAAGAGGGTTTACTTACTCTAGCTTCCTTCCCATGTAATGCATTTGGATTAAATTCTATTATGGTGTCTCAGTATATTCCGGAGCTACATTTGATGCATAAATGAGCATTTAAACATAAAATGCCAGGATTCAATTGCCCCTGTCTCATTGGTGATAGTGGCAAATTACTCTGCAATACCATATAAACTTACCTACACACACACACACACACACACACACACACACACACACACACACACACACACACACACACACACACACATTTACTTGTTGGTCACTGAAGTAAAGTCTCACTGTGAATAAAGTGCTTCATGTGTGAGAATGTTTAAGTGTAAGAATGACTCAATGGGCTTTCAAATAGCTGTTAACCTGCTGGCATATCATAAAATGCTTTGCAAAGACCCTCTCTGGTGCCTTTTAAATGCAGCCAGTGGGAACATCACAGCACACCATAAAACTGTGAGCCACACACTGAATCATTAGACCATCTATTAGTTTAATTAATGTATCGCAATACCACCATTGTCAGGTCTTGTCTCTATATTGCCAGTTATATTCAGTTTGATCACCTAGCCCTGCACAGTTTTAGAAATATGCATATCTCTCAATGCACAGTTAAGGACATTTCAAATAAAGACTATGTGAATGTAATAAATGTCCAAAATTATGGGCTAATGTCAGTTACAAATAAGCTTTACAGAGTGTTTGTAGAACCACAACTTATTTGTACTGGAGCATGCTGCTTTGCCCTGAACAGCAACACTGTTTCTATGTTAACTTTTACCTACTTGTATTGTTGAGTAGAAATCCTGCCATGAATTGTTAAAAACCTTTCTACTGTCAGTGTAACTTATTTTGCATTTCGGTAGAGCTCTACTAAAACTAGGACAGCCCATATTTAGGGAGTAAACTCCCCTTGCAATAGAAGATAAAGGTAATACAGTGAGGGGCACATTACTAGCAAACTTGGATAAAATGAGTCCTAATAATTTGACTATAATGCACAAAAAAATGACTATGAACTACAATCACTTCTACATTACCTATTTTTTTCATATAATTCTCCCGATAGGTACTGCACTTTTTTGTACTGTAAAAACCCTGTAATGTCGCTAATATTTCTACCTATAATAATTATCTTTGCTGTACAGGCCCACGTTTTATGTTCCTGTGAAAATGTGTATTTTGCATACCGGTGCGTGTGTGTCTGGATGTGCATTTAACGCCTCGGCCTTTAGGAGCAGGTGTGTTTTAACAAGCTAATCAAACTGTGTCCACCTGTTTTTAATTCAAGTGAGACGTTTTTGAAAGACCTGCGGGCAGCTGGTAAAGGCTGAGGATTATACCCAGCAACTGTAGAACACATGGTTGCGCCACGGAGGACTCACACATCCCCTCTTGCACACGGGTGTGCATGCATACAGACACGCAGGATTTTTTTTTTATTGGTTCTGCCTTACCCTGCAGTCCTGCAGGTTCAGGGGAACTGTAATGAGCTGAGCTGCTGCTTCGGGAATGCTTATTACGTTTCTGTCAATAAATGGCTTTCCGTCCAAGTATTTTGATCCGAAATATGAAATGAATTATCTGAGGGCTGAATGGCAGAGGCAAATCTGATCAAATTTCTTCATTATCGCAAAAGACAAAAAAAGGTTTTCAGTTTGCAGCTTGTGGTAGAAACGCTTACGGCAGACGCATTAAAATACATTTGGTGAATTGTTATTCATATAGCAGTGTTTGTCGTGACCTTGTCTTTCGGTATGTGCTGTCAGATTTACCAGGGTTCCCGCTATAACTGTGTTTAACTGTGCAGTTTCAAAACTAAACTGAATGGCTGACACAACAGTTGCAAATAGAGGCAGTTATTAAAAATTGGCTCTTTCATTTAAACTATTTCTTTAATTGTGCCTTTTGTACGTAACTTTTCCTTTTTTAAAAAAAATTCAAATGCTGAAAAGGCTTGCAAATGATGCTTGTGCCATGTATGTGCACTGCTTAGATATATTAAAGGATTAATTAACTAGTGCTCTTAGTTAAGCAGCAGGGGGGTTCATGAACTGGTGCACTAGAGGGACAACAATGAGATAACCCCCAACAGAGAAATGGTTTAACAGGTGGAGGCCACTGATATTTCTTTCCTCCTCATTGTTTCTGACTGGCTTTTTTTTTACTTTTGCATTTGGCTAGGGTCAGTGTCACTATTGGCAGCATGAGGCGATACCTGGACCCTACAGAGGTTGAATACGTAATCCAACTTTTACAGGATGGCAGAAGATTTGCTGCGTCTCCCAGCACAGTCTCAAGAGCATGGAGGACATTCCAGGAGAGAGGTACGTTAGTCTAGGTGAGCAGGACAGGGCTGCAGAATGCCCTTAACCCATCAACAGGAGCAGGATGGGAACAGATCCCTACAAAATGATCTCCACCAGCCCACTGGTGTGAATGTCTCCGTCCAAACAATCAAAAGCAGACTTAATGAGGGTGGCCTGAGTGTTTGGAGAAGCCATGGAACCATGGAGACCGGTTTGGTTGTGGGTCAGTGATTGTTCAGGGAGGCATATCCATGGAAGGACACAGGGACCTCTATAGGCTGGGCAACAGCACCCTGACTCCCATTAGGTGTTGGGATGAAATCCTTGGACCCATTGTCAGACCCTACGCTGGTGCAAGCGTGTCCTGGGTTTCTCATTTCGCACAACTGTACACGCTTGCCTCATGCAGCAAGAGTGTACAGGCAGTTTCGAGAGGATGAAAGAACTGATACCATTAACTGGGCTCCACGCTTATCTGACCTAAAGCCAACAGAACACCTCTGGAACATTATGTTTCAGTCCATTCAAGGTGACTAGGTTGAACCTAAGACTGCCCAGGAGCTTAGATATGCCCTGGCCCAGTTCTGTCCAGGGCATCATCTGTCCATATCAGTATAGATATACAGCATGATTTTTTCGCCACTGAGATCTGATGTGTTTTCAAAGTTTCCCTTTAATTTTGTATAATTAAAGTATAATTATAAATGTGAGTTTGACTGCTTGCACGTGTCTAAGAAACCCAGATACCAGCCCAGCACTTGCCTCTAACGTGCCGAGTCTCCTCCTCTTCTCCACTGCAGTATTGATTTATTCATTTCTTATGCATTTGTCCCTCCATTCTTTCTGCCTTGCTCATTGCCCAACCCATTCTTATTATTTTAATGATGACAGACTTATGCATTGACCAGGCGCATGTAGAGTAATTATGGGGAAATGAACCTGCGGCATGCACGGGCCATTGACCAGCACATTGACTTTGACTGCCACCACAAGCAATTAAACTTAAGCTGCAGCACATCTACTGTATAGAAGGACCCGCCTTTATTTAGTATTATCCTCACACACATGAAAACAGCCAAGCTGGATACAAGGTCACCAGAGAACAGTTACTCAGCATATATATATATATATATATATTAGGGGTGCAACGATACACAAAATTCACGGTTCGGTTCGGTTCGATACTTTGGTGTCAATTGAGCATTGCGTGGCACATCCGACATACTGTTTTACTTTTGTCCATGACGCGCTTACCTTCAGGGTCATACGTCACATGAAGACCAAAATAGTTCCAAACGCCAGATCTGAATTAGGGTGGGGGAGGTTCAATTTGCCATGTTCCAACGAGCTTAGCTTCTGTCTTGCTAGCTTGCGCTGCGCTCAGTGGATCTGTGCTTGACAGTGCAGCCTAGGCGGAGTAGTCGAACGCAGATTCACTGAGCGGTCAACACAGACAGCATCGTCAGAAGAAAAGTTGATAAAATAAATTAAAAATTTTGTATTGTTCGATACATATGCGTACCGAACCGAAAGCACTGTATCGAACGGTTCAATATTGATACGAGTATTGTTGCACCCCTAATATATATATATATAAAAGCTCCAAATAAACAGACAGCATTATGCTTTCTAGGAATCAAAATGGAACATCTTTTGCCTTAAAAAGTGTTTTCCCCCCACTTTTTCCCCCTCTCACCACCTCAAGTAAACACCTTTACCATGCGTGAAACACTGCAGAGGCAGCAGACATGAGTTTGGCCCTCCCAAAATGTGGACTTCTAAGTCCAAGAACCCTACAAACTGTTTTGACATGCTTTTATCAAACACTTCTGCCCTGTAGCCGACAGCGAGGCACTGACAACAGGAATATAATCCATCTGTCGAGCCATCTCTGAGTCACAGAGTGCTCATCCAGTGGGATGGGTGTGGACAGTTGTGAGTCTGCAGCTATGGTTGTTCACTTAAATCAGTTTAAGGAGGAGTGTTAGTGAGAAGTTAGTCTGCTCAAAGCTGGAGGGATTGAAGTTTGGAAAAAAAACATCAGGGGTTAGCAAAAGGGCATAGTACACTTGTAAAAATAGAAATGCTAAAAAGAACCACAAAGGTGCTGTAAGCTGAACTCATTGGACTAATGCACTAAATTAATTGTTAAATGGGTCAACCTGGTCTTACTCTCGATATACCCATTAAAAAGTGAACACAAAAGTGGAACCCTAACCATCTGTCAGGGGTTTTTATGGAGCACTGATCTGCAGCTTGGGACATCATGAATGAATCATTCAGCTTTAGTTTTTTTTTTTTCTTTTAGAAATGTTCTTATAGTCAAAGTACAATTTTCATGAGGGTCCACTAGGTTCCTCTTTCAAATAGAGTTCTGACATGTCCTCTTTCCAGTGATTTTCTACTGAGTACTGAGCACTCTTAGAAATAAGGCTAACAAAGGGGTTCTTCCTAAAGGGCTGATTCTGCCCCAAACAGCCAAAGGGCTCTTGAAGAGTTCTTTGTATTATTTAAAGGTTACATTAAAAACTATTTTTTTATAACAACCATGGTTTCAAGTATAAGTTAGATATTAGTCTTATAAACTGCATTCATTCACTAAATTTGTCAGTTTCACCATATAATACTTAATTGCATACCTGTGTTTGCAGGGAAACTGAACCCCTGTCCCCTTGGGGAATGACTGGTGAGAGCTGTCAAACGGCTACCTTGGAGGAGTCGATATATGGGAGCTGAGATCTAGCTGCTCTACAGCTTGAACCACATGGTCCGTCCACCAGGCTTAGAGACATATGCCTTGACTGCTACACTTTTTAAGGGTAACAGTTACATCATCACACATCCTCTTCTACAAAACAGATGAACAGCAACATAGTGTTTCTGCACTTCGAATAATAGCCTTGGTAATGGGTCTGTTCACTCCACTTCACTCTGCCCACTCACCTGTCTAGAAGGGTAGAAGCCTGATTTCAGTTGAATTCCAGTGTTTGTTTTTTTTCTTACTTTGTTATGTTTCCTGACCTTTACCTGTCTCTGCTCCAGTGGAGGCTCTTGAACAGCCATATACCATATTTCCATTGTCGCCTTTGTTTTCTGCCCCCACTGCAGTTATTGGATCATGTATACTTTGTTGGTTGTAGGAGGCTTGTGATTTCATTTGTTGAATAAGTGGGGAAGTGGGCAAGAGGTAACTAAAAGCTGTTTCTTTTCTTCTTTTTGTTGTCTATACTATATTGGAAAGTACGTAAATTTTATCAGTTGAATATTGTCTTGTACAGCTGGCTTGTTTCCTGTCAGTCATGTTGCTAATTCCACTGGTTTAATCTTTAGTAACCTCAGAAAAAGAATGTATATATAAAAAAATATAAATTCGTAATTGCAATATACCTTGTTATAGTAATGGATGACCATGATGGTTGTACCAGGAATCAAACAGGGTTATCTAAACATATTGTAGACAGCACCTTTATTTCTAAGAGTGTTTGTGCCACTAAGCTTCACGTCTTACACTGAACAGCAGTGATTAAGTGGCCACTCGTGTCATCCATCCATGCTCGCTGCGACAGAATGAGACAAAGGCTATACTGGGCTTGGATGAAAGATGTAAAATACAGGAAGATGTGACCCACAGTGTAATGTCTGCTTGCATACATCAGATGTGACAGATGATGGTGAGCATTTCAAAGCTAATGTCTCAAAATCAAACCTCCTGTTCTGCTGTCCTTTTTCATCCATCCAGCCGGGATCCAGAATTGTACGGACCGTGTTTCCATATGTGGTTTTCTCTGCTTGTCGTTATGCATTTTGATATCCCAATCTCACTGAGAGTTTTATGTGAGTGCAGAGTTGCATATTTTCTGGAGTGTGCCCTCCAGGCACTTTGATCCCTCTTCCCTTCTGAGAGGGTTTCAGAGGAGTGGATTAGTGTTAGGTTGACTTTCAAACAAACTAGCCTACTGCTAGACTGGCACTGCGGCTCTTACAGACCTTCTTAGTGTCCGGGGAACTGTGAGTACATATTGACTGAACATCTGTAGTCTAGGGTTTTAACTGCCTGATGACGCAGTGTCTGAGGGAAAAGTGATTTTAGATTGTCACAGCACTGACGGGTCAGCATTTACGTCAGGGCTGACACTCAAACAGTAATTGTTGAGATATTTCATTCTGAACTGAAATGATGGCTTAAAATAGGACAATAAAATATGGTAAAGGTATAGTCAGTCATTTTTTAGATTATTTAATAGAAAAAAACAATATTATGCTCATAAATATACATTGATTAGTGGGTAATTATGTGATTGCATTCTCATAAACCTAGAATTAATCCTTTAAAAACACATAGAGGAGGGCGACAGTTTCTGGAAGCTGCCATATTGCCCCGCCGTCTGAATACAGTGGCAGAGATGGACATCCACTTACTCTTGTTTTATATATGTGGCTGCAGACTGGCCACATATGTAGTATGCCGAAGGCAAAGGAGAAGAGAACTTGTAGGTGTTTGTGGAGGCAAATTGTAATCAATGTCTGAACCTTCAGACAAAAGACATGAAGGACCATACCTATGTTTTGTCATGTGAAAAGGGGTCACCTTCACCAAAGAAGCAAAAACATGTTACATGGGGAAACCTTTTGAATACAAGCTCGCTGATCCACACAGGTTTGCACACGGGTGTTCACTGTTCGTAGACATAAACTACACCTTTCTTAGCTGCTACTTCAAAGCACATTGTGCGCTGTCTGTCCTGCGTGCTGCACAACAACATTCAATATTTAGTATTTACTGCTGTTCACACTTAGCTAGATTAACGTGATGGTGTTGTGTTTAGTATGTTGCTTTGTTTTTTTTTGGTTTTTTTTGCTTGTTTTCTCTTCTTTTTCTCTCAACAGGTGATCCAGGAGATTTTTTTTTCTCTCTTTGTCTTTGTAAGTGCCCTTTCTCACTGTCCCTTTTCCCTTCTGTTTTCCTTTTCCTTCCTCTCTTTCTTTCTCCCTTTCCTATCCCCCAGTCATGTCTGTCCCATCTGTAACAACTGAAAATAAAATAAATAATAACAACAAAGCTTGATCAAATGGACCAATACGGCAATGCCATGATGATCCATTTGGCAAAATAAATCCATTTGGTATCCTTGTTGGTCTTCAGACAACAATTCTGACGGCTAAAGAACCAAATGGGACAGACAAAAAAAAAAAGACAAAAAAAAAAAGAAAGAAGCAAAAACATGAGGGAAAGAGACAACACCATTGGTATCTTAATAAAATGTTATCCTCTTCTTCCTCACCTCAAGCCTCATCTCCTAAACTGAAGTCAGGGGTCTAACACACAAAAACATGCATACCCATGCTTATTTTATTCCAATATTATCAGAATTACTCATTTTCAGCAGATTAGACATGCTATCCTCCTGTTTCTAGACAGCTGACAATGAGCCAGCTAATCAACAACAGCTAGTTATAAGCTAACATAATGCAGGCTAATATTAGAGGTGAGTATCCTAAAAATCACACTTTCCCTCTGATAAATAGTTTGAACACGTTATTACATTACGTCAGAGTTTATTCACTAAGTGTCATTTACTAAGCGTCCAACAGTGTTAGTCATAATGCCTTCAAAGTGGATCAAACACTGGCTAACAAAAGCTAACTATAACAAAAACATCAGTGCTTACTGAGAGAAAACTTCAGGATATCCTCAGCTGACCTCAGTATTACTGTCACCGGACAGAAATGAGGATTGCTGACTCATCAACTTGTAACTGACAGCTTTCACAAATTTTACAACCTCCTCCACAGTAAATAGACATGGACACTTTCCACCCGTCACATTGACAGCTGAGGTAAACAGTGGACCGACAGCCTGACCAGATAACAAGACCACAGGGTAGATCTGATCATGAGTCACTTTGCTATTATTCAAGTACTGTCACCACAAATGAAGAGCTTTTAGTGAGTTTTAATTTTTTAAAAAATGTATCTATCTGGATACTGGAATTAGGCCATGCTGATCGACAGGTGTACTGACACAGCTAGCTGTAGCCAGTTAGCATCTGTCTAGGTTCCCTTTATTGTTGCCACTCTCCTTCTGTGGATATGCTTCTTTACATAAAGCAAGCAGAAGAAATAATCCCGAATACATGTATATATTTTCTGGATCCACGCTCCATGGTTACAGACACGTACAAGAGCCAACATTTTAATGTAGCTAATATATCTATTTCAAGGAAGGTAGCATGTCAGAGAATAATCACATTTGAAGAGTAATTAAAGTTGAGGCCTGGGCTTGAGGCATTTTTAATTGATTACACTGGATTCTCTCTGAAATAGGTTAAATACTCTCCTAAAATGAATTCCATTAGTCTTTCGCTCACTATTTATATTCCCTCGCTCTCCTCTTATTAGCCAGTTGAGATGGTGGAGATTAAATTGCCCCATACTATACCTTCTTCGCCTCTGCATCTCTCCTCTCCCTTTAGCTCCACTTGCTCTATTTTTCTCCTCTGCCCATAACCCATTTATTAGACACCCATTGTAGTTTGCAGAATCACCCCACTGTATTTATATAATGATATTATAGTTACCGCAAAATATTGGTTGGCTGCATCCGCATCTGAAGCACAAGCCTAGCAACCTGTACTACTGGGTAAATTGTCAGGGACCCTCACTAATCTGCAGTAACAGCTGATTTGTTTATTGAGTCATTTTTGCAACTTAGCCTTAGTGGTATTAAAAAAATCACTTTGTAACTTTTTTCTTTTTTTGGGGGGGAAATGGATCACCCTGACCTAACTTCAGGCAAGTCCAGGAATCCAATAAAAGCCAATACTGTGAATGTCAACTTACCCTAAAGGCATCAGTTTCCAATTTGCCATTGGCAGCACTTTTGGGAGGAATTTCTTTCAGGGTTTTCTTCCCCTCCCATACCTGGCACTGTTACCAGTGTGAAATTCCCATTCATCATAATAACCAGTGTTGAATGTCCATTTATCAAGCTCCGAATGCCAGTGCTTTACTGTGGAAAGTTGAGCCAAGGGGATTTACCTTCTAATGACTGTTATAAAACCTAGTTATGAGACAAATTAGACAACAAGGGAGAGGAAAGTGAGACCCCATGTTCCCGTACACAGTCGGAATGTTATAATTCTTAAATGCTATTCATAACAATCAGAGTGCTGTTTTTTTGGTCTCTTTCTCCTGCGGCTGATTGCGATTCCTTTTTAGCAGGCAATCACTTCAAAGAAGACATGCTCGAAGACAAGTGCACAAATCGGAATGTTTTATATCTCTGACTCTGCTTCATGTATCATTTTTTTCTTTTTTTGTATGTTTTATTTTGTTTGCTTTTTGTCTTCTGAAAAAGCACTCATAGATCCTTGCTTGATATTTTAAGTTAATCATTTGTATTCACTGTAAAGCTTGCTGTCAACACCAAAAGACACCCAGTCTCTGTCTCACTGTCTTTCTCTCTCGCGCTCTTTCATTCTTTCTAACTTCAGACCTTGTGACTGGGGTAATATATTAATGCGATGAATCTCCGGTGAGGCACCTTCACCAGAAGACTAATCTGTAATGCATGCCTGTTTGAGCTTTATGCAAGCCAACATGAATTTGCCCAAAATGTGATTAATACAACCTCTATATCCCACAAGGTACCCCGCTTTGATGAATTAACAAATCGGGTGCGAATGTCTCCCATTTAATCATGCTGAGAGATGAAATGCAGGACCGGTGGGGCAGGCTGGGTGAGTGTATCCGCAGTAATCTTTTCCAATCCATATCCCGGCTAAGATGAAGAGCAAGTGATGACTTGACATCTACTTTGCTCGATAGAAACCCAAATGGTGGACGTCTGGAAAAGAGATGAAGGAAACGGGAAATGGGTGACTGCTTAGGCAGACGTGACCTTCTTTGAGTCAAACTCATGTCGGTCTTGTTTGTGCCAACTGCAACTGTAGTGCAGCGGGCACTTTTATAGGCAGAATAGTAAAGGAGATGCGTGAAGGGAAGGCATCACAGGATGTCATTATCTCAAAAATCTAGTTGTAAGTGTTTGCTCTTTAGTTAGAGAATTGTGCATGTGCATTGATGTTTTCAAGCTGTGACCTTGCAGGGGGAAAAAGCTGCAAGTATAAGTATAACAGACCATAATATAAGTATAACAGACCATATTACAAGAAATACCTTTATACACATAAGAATAATAATAATTGAGGGTCAAAGAAAGAAAATGAAAGAGGAAATGGGCAAACAGGAAAGTAAATACAGAAGAAAATGTGTGAAACTGGAAGATGATGGAGAGGAAGAGACAGAAAAAGTTAATAAAAAGAAAGAAGGAAAGTTTAACTGTGAAAATGACAGCTGAAAGTGGTAGTCAAGCTAGGAAAAAGTAGAGGTAGTCTTGGAATTAGAAGTGGATAAGGGAGAGGAAATAAAGAAAGCAGCAGGTAGAAGTTGAGGATGAATGGGAAATAAAAGTTGTCCTAAAAGAAGATGTGAAAAGTAAAACTGAAAGATAAAATTCTGCAAAAGAAAAAAGTAATGGAAGCAGAGGAAGACGAAGAAAAAAAACTGGTGGAAATTAAAAATTAAAAAGCACAAAAGTGGGAATGGAAATGGAGGAGTGGATGGTGGACGAAACTGAAGTGAAAATAAGGATGTGGAAGGTGAAATGGAAATGGAAGAAGTTGTGAGTGTGTTGGAAAACGAGGAGGTGTAAAGTGGAATATGAGGACGTTAGAAATAAAAGCACTGAATTTGTAGAGAAGGTGGAGAAGAAGGAGTGGGGAAAAAATGTGAAAAAATATTTGGAACAAAAGGAGAAGCAGAAAGGGCAGAGGAGGGGTTGTATACTACATGGAAGAAAATAGGTTGAAGGGGAAAAAGCAGTAGGAGTAAAGGAGGAAGATGAAGAAAATGTGGACGTTGAAGATAAAAACTGAAGTAAAAGAGGAGCTGGAAGTAGGAGGGGATAAAGAAGAATACAAAAAGTTTATCAAATATTCCAAAGTGGTGCTACAACCTCCAACTTAGTCAACTTTTGTCTTTACTAGTTCTTGACATCATGAAAACTAGAACTTTGACAGTTTTTTGCTGAGAGGAGGAAATGTTTTGCCAAGTCAAAATCCCTCTCCTAAATCAGCACTCAAAGTTTGACACTGAATAATTGATTGCCGCTGATATTTCAAAGGGTCAAGCCCATCTCAGGAGTTTTTAATGTAGGATTGAATTTGCACACATAAGAGGGCGAAAAACTTGTTAGGAAGTTTCTTGATTCACCTAGAGCAAATCAATATGTCTTGCAGGGCTTAGAAAAAGGAGACATTTCTCTCCCTAAAATTCAGGTGTAGGAGAAAGAATCGAGTCTTTTAATAACTGAAAATGCACATGGTTATTCGAAGAAATATGTGTATTTATTTTTATTTTAGTCAAACATTTAGAGCAGGATTGGAATTAAATTACTTAATATTAAATTCCACATGCTGCTGATGTGGATTCACTGCAGGACTGACTGCAGATATCACAACGGGCTACTTCTGTCAAATCCACAGTGTCAGTGTGCCTTTTGGCATTGGTGCCAAACGGTAAGTGGGTCATGGCAGACTGTTGCATGACTGGGTACTCTTAATGCTTTTTTAACATTCGATGTTAATGTTTTGCTATTTTAAACTAAACCATGGCCTTTTCTTTAAACTAACCATGCAGTTTTAGATGATTAAATCTAGCTCAAATTAAACTGAACCAAGCCGAAACACAGCAAAACAAACTGTACAGCATGAAACTCAAAAACTAGGACATGAATTGTGCTCTCCAGGTTTCCAGTTGTGAGAACGTAGCTGTTTAAAATGATCCTGGTGTGTAACATAATGCAGGTTTTTCAGCTAGTGCCCGAGTCTTCTCTTCATGAGCAAAGGTTTTCTTGAACCTCTGTGCTCTTTTGGACTCACATTGACAGGCTCAGCGGCTGAGCGATAACAGTCCCATTTCAGAGACCAGCAAAATCTAGACAGTAGGAAGCTGGAGGTTTGCTGGTGGCATAAATGGCAGGTTTATCATCAAGCAGACCCTGGTTTACGTACCCATTAGCAGTGTTGTATTTTGCACTTTGTTTTCAATTCTTTGTTTTTTAACTAATTGATTTAGTTCTCTTTTTTGATTTTTTGTTAATCCTATTTCCACCTTGTTTGACGGTATAGCTCTGCCCTGAGAACGAAGAATCTCTCTGCCCAGTGCAGAGGGTGGGTTGCAAAGCAGCTTGCAGATGCACAGAAACTTTAAGCAGGTCAAAGCAGGATTAATAGTGTTCCATATTAAAGATTTCTCAATTGGTGGCACATCTGACATTGCTGTCAGCTGATCAGATTTCCCCCATCCCTAATACCTGAACTAAACTATGGGTGAATTTGTTATCGACTCCAGGAAAAATGTTCAGTACCTCACTTTCCCTATTTTCACCAGAATGTCTTTACTGTCACTGTCATTACCCCAGTTATTATTCATGTGTCAATAACTTTGTTTTTAGTAAAAGGCTTTATGGCCTGGATTCATACATACAGTTTGTGTTCGTAAATGAATAGTAAAGTACTGCAGACAGGTCTGTTCCCAGTGCAACTAAGATCCTAACACAACAGGGTCTTGGCGAGCGATGTGCCTTTCATGACACACACAAAAACGAGCTAAACACCAATTCTGATTATTACTGATATAAAAATATGAATTCACACGTTAACTTAAAATGGCAGAAAAGGGCAGTATCTAGTCACCCTTCCTTGCTGCAAGAAATCATTTCCAGGTAACTGTATCCAGCTGTCAAAAATATGAAGCGTATACTATTAGGCTCTTAACAGCATAACACAATGTCAGTTTAGTCCAAAAATAGCCTATTCAGTGCACTGAAGTATCATTATTGCAATACTTAAACAAAGGTATTTGCTCATAAAGTAGGTCTACTTTATTATTACAGTATATAGTGTTCGTTATGAATGTGTACATGCACATAAACCTATATTTTTTCTATATGTGTTAACATAAAGTAAAAATAAAGTAGTACAAACAAAGCCACTGTGCTTTGCTGCAGTCTCGTGTGTGCAGAGGGGAACAGATCTCCCTCAGAGGATCAGCTTCTGTTTAGCTACAGGATCTAACATGTGTCAGAACAGCGGGAAACTTGTTGACACAGTTCTCTGCTTTAATATCAAGATCTGGTCTCACACAGAGCCATGCTTTATAAGATATTTTACACCACTACCTGGATAGAGTTCCCTGAGAGCTGACTTTAGGTGAAGGAAGATGTAATAATAACGACTTAATCAAAGAGTGATCGTTGTTTCAAGTCAATCCGTAATAATCTCATTTTAAGTTTAACATAATGCATGAATCAACCCCAATCAGAAACAATACACCTGTTTTATCAAGCTGTCTAAATAAACCTGCTTAAATAACGAAGATACATCCGACAACATATTGTGTTAATAATAATAATACACCCATAAAAAACCTGTTTCAGATATTTCTTTTTCTAGCTCTGTTTCTTTGCAAAACACTGTCTGTGTCTGTGGAATCTGACTTCTTTTTTTCCTTATATGTCTGTGGCTTGAATTAAAGGAGACACCGCTTTGCTGGCTGCTCGCTGTAGATACCTCTCCTAAAGCTTGGCTATCTCTCCGTACACGATGGGTATTTTTAGTGGCCCTTATCTCTTTATGAAACATGAGGCGCACTGCAGAGGCTTACGCTACACACCTCGAATGCTTTGGCTTAGGATAATGCGTACATGTGAATGGAGGGTGTGTGTGTGTTCTGGGTACAGTGAGGTAGGGCTTGTTTTGGAGTCAAATCCATGTCCCCCCCCCCCTCCTTTCCACAAACTGTTTAATGGGCTCTAACAGATAGGTAAAAAGGGGGAAATGGCAGAGGTAATGATAGCAGTAGGAGAACAGTTGCGAGAGAGGGAAGGATGGGGAGATAGATGGTTGGGTTGGATCTTTGCAGTTCCCAACTATTGCCTGTATGCCACAGTACAGTAAAAGTTTTACAATACTCCTCCTATGGTTGAATGATAACACATACATAAAGCGCAAAAAATCTTTCCATACATGAGATCCTGTTAAATGTCCCACGATATTAGGCAAGGCAAGGCAAGGCAAGTTTATTTATATAGCACAATTCAACAACAAGGTGATTCAAAGTGCTTTACAGAGACATTAAAAACAAAAACAAATAAAAAGCATGATTTAAAATTGATTAAGACAAGCAAACAAACAAACAAACAAACAAAACAGTATATAAAATCAAAAATCAAAACAGTAGATAAAATCAGTAGTTAAAATGTAAGTTTTGAAATTTAAGCTTAAAAGTGTGGATTTGGTGCTTTATTCAAAAGCAGCTGAGAACAGGTGAGTCTTCAACCTGGATTTAAATAAACTGAGTGTTTCAGCTGATCTGAGGCTTTCTGGGAGTTTGTTCCAGATATAAGGAGCATAAAAGCTGAATGCAGCTTCTCCATGTCTGGTTCTGACTCTGGGAACTGATAAAAAACCGGATCCAGATGACCTGAGGGATCTGGAAGGTTCATACTGGGTCAGGAGGTCACTGATGTATTTTGGTCCTAAACCATTCAGAGCTTTATAGACCAGCATCAGAACTTTAAAGTCTATCCTCTGACGGACAGGCAGCCAGTGTAAAGACCTCAGAGCTGGACTGATGTGGTCCACTTTTTTGGTCTTAGTTTTATTAGGCTGATATATCACAAAGCAGCTAGTATGCAGAGCAGATTATTTTTCTCATCTTTCATCTTCATGAACCACCAGTCCTGTGGAGCATTTCAGAATCTATTCAGAATTTATTCAAAATCTTTTGAATAACCCATCCCTTAATCAGCGTGTTATGGCTTGACCTCTTGTATCCTGCACAAGCGGGGGTGATATAAACTGACTTTTTTTTTTCTTTCCTTACTCTGGACTTTAGAAGTTGTCTCGACTTAATTACAGTCTGTTATGAGTCAAAGATTAATCTGTGAGGAATTCTAATCTGGTCTCTGACTCGGAGAGCACAAAGTCTGACCTCCAGAGAGTGACCACTATACCCCTTTTAACAGCAGACGTGTACTGCATATTGATTATAATGTCAGTGCAAGCTTTTATACACACACCATTTTGTTGGGTTGGTGTCAAGAATGAAACAAAGAGGCAGTTCTTAGGTCACGTGGGGTGACTAAATATATCGTGTTTCAGATTGAAATGACAAAACAGGGTTTGATAATAGTGACCAATGATGCTGCCATAATGGTTTTAATTTTTAATATATTATTCACACACACACACACACACACACACACACACACACACACACACACACACACACACACACAGTGTGCACCAACGAGGGAGCACCATGATTGTTACAGTGAACCCAGCTAGAATGAAAGAACTTAGAATGAAAGAAAAGGTTTATTCCAACTGGGTTGAGTTGACAACAGCAGCATCTGCTATCCTAATCACAATCAAAACCTTTTCAGGTAAAAAGTCCTTTATCAAGCCACATGTTTAATAAGCTTAAACTTAAAAAAAGAAAAAAAGCACAATTTTAATCAGATCCTCTTCACTTTATTTTACACAGCAACAAGGTAATTGAACTAAGAACCCACTAAAGCATGTAGACAAACTGTTTAAATTTGGCAGATATTCTGCAAATTTTGCTGCAGGGCGGCAGCAGCCATTCCCCAATATGTGCAGCATGCAGGGGTGTGTCTAAAAGGGAAGGGTGCATTAATTAAAAATCTTTAGTTACTAATTAGCTTGCTAATTTGTCAAAGTGCTAACTCACATAGAGACAGACAACAAGTCATGCTCATATTTACCCCTACAGGCAATTTAGGCTCACCACTTAACCTAACATGTATGTCTTTGGACTGTGGGAGGAAGCTAGAATACAGAAAGAACCCACTTAGACATGGGGAGAGCAAATTCCACACAAAAAGAACCCAGGACCTTGTTGGCATGAGGGGATAGTGCTAACCGCTGCTCCACTGTGCTGCCCAATTTCCTAATTTTTTAGGCTACTAAACATATCCATGGGGCCAGAAAAAGTGTGATCTACTTGCCAGGCAGGGCCATTTGAAGAAAAGAAACACTGGTATGGAACGCAATTAACTACACCTGTTAAACTGAGCTTGTAATGATGCCACTGTGAGCAGGTTAATAGAACATGGGGGTTAGCTGTTACCTAGTAAGCTAGCTAGAAACAATACTTCTGGTAAATGCATTCACTGGTGCTGATTTTATGCTTCTGGCTACAGCTATAATACAACCTACCCCCCATTTGGCATTGCTGCAGCTCTACACAGAAAGGTCAAATGAGGTAATGAGAATGACCCGTGCTGTCTCTCCTTTGTCAGTGCTGAAGATACTTCTGTGTGCGAGGACACCACAGGACACACTGGAGAGGGGACCTCTTGTAACTGACCTGGAAGTGCTTGGCTGTCTTGCTTGGCTTTGAAGCTGAAAGAAGCTGCTGTGCAGAGTTGATGTCTGCTTGCACCACTGCCACTCCATTGATGTACTACTTAAACTTGTGTGAAAGAGATGGGGAACAAATATTGTGAGGTGGGGAAAGGAATATTATTGTGTGCACACAACAATAACAATAGAAAATAGTCATATCCAGATGACCAGAGTAAGAACAAAACAAACAAAAAAACCCAAAAGACTTATTTACCGAGCCAATTCATCCTCATATTCACATAACTTTTTGGATATAATAGTTATTTGGTTATGTTGTTAAGAATGCCAGTTAATATTTGTGTTTTTCTTGTTATTTTTGTTATCCTCTGGTAGTTTACTGTAATAAGCCATTTTATAATTTCTCACTAGGTTTGTCAGTTGTTTTTCTTATAAGTTTCTTATAACTTCGCTCAGCTTCTGTTGTTCTTCTTTTTAAAAATTCCTAGCTGATAAGTTCTTTTGTTTTTTTGGGTTTTTTTTTTTGCGAAAGTACAGCTGTGGCATTGATTTATGGCAAGTGCTTGAACTGCAAAGAAAAAAAAAGCATAATAAATTTGAATAGATTTAGCACATTTATTACACCTAAACCACACACACACACACACAAAATATAAACTGGATATATTTTAATACATAAAAATCCCAAGGAGGCTCTTCAAATAGTAACTTAGCAAAGGCAGTGCTACACAGCCTACTTTGGCTGATCATTTCAGCACCTTTTAAGCCCACTGACTACACCCTGCACTAGTGATATGCATGCAAACATTGCTAAGGTTTAGGTTGGCAAAAACAAAAAAACCTAGTTGCATTGGATTTTTAGAGAATGACCAAGTGAGATAAGGGGATGAAGAGTCAAAGTTATCAGCTGTCTGCTATCTGGTCTTTAAGTCTGACATCATTAGCCGTGTCTGGGCCCAAACTCCGCTGCAGGTCCATAAGTCAAACGATCACTGCAGCATCACTGAGAGTTAAAAACTGTCTAAATCCTTTCATCTGTAATAAAATGATCAGTGTGGCTGCTCTACCAGGTGTAACAATTAAGTGTAACATCCAGGCATCCATGAAAACGGAATTTATGACATTTAACTCAGTTATAAGTTAGCAGGGAGTTAGCTCGCTAGCTTCCATCTAAATATAATATACCATGTTCTGACTGAGAGATTTATTAAACAAATTAAAACATACAGCTCTGCTATCACTTCCAACATAAATGACGACAGGAAAGTAAACAGTGACGTTTGTAGGGTTACTGAAGTTGGGCTAGCTGGTATATAATGATGTGCTACGTGGATCGCTAGCGACACAGCTATGTTAGCATAATATAAACAGTGAAGCTGGAGGACGAACACTAACTTTTTTCCACTCGATAAAAGTTAACGTGAGGGTTCTCGATGACAAATGCAATCGCATGGTTGGATGCTGTAAACGGACCATACGTCTGTCCGGAGAACCACCGAGATAATCCATCCACAATACGAGGTTAGTCATTAATATACTGCTGCTGCATGGGCTGGGCTGTAGTTACATCGTAAGGGTTTAAAAACAGAGCTTTAAAATGATTCGCGGTAATAAAAACCGAGAGAGGCCGACAGTGATCACTGACAGTTTTTAGGGTTTTTTTGAGATTAAATAGAACAAGATACAAAGCATTAAAACATGTTAAAAACACAAAAGCCTTATAAAACGCAGGGTAGTTTGGGCCCGGAAGCAGGATTCATCATGTCATAACTTAAAGACCGGATAGCAGATAGAAGCCAAGACAGTATTGGGTATCACACTGCTTTTTAAAGGAGTCAGTACAAAAAGAAACTGCAGCTTTTTGACTCTTAATTTTTAGCCCCAGGAGGTCAGCAGCTTTGCTCTGATGGCAGTCTTACTGTAGATGCCATATGGCTTTTAACAGTTGACTGTCAGGAAGAAACATATAATAGTATGATCCTAATAGCACTGACTGTACAAGCACTTACTTAGTTTTCTGTTGACCATCAGCATTTTCTTTGAGCCACAGCAGCTTAGCATTTCTTTACTTTGCATTTTGGATTTAAAAAACAAAGTCAGTCAATGAAATTATTCATTTTCATTTTCATTCATTTGGTTTTTGCCTGAACCTGAATTACACCTTCACTATAGGACTAGACTCATTTAAGCACTTTTTAAAGACAATACCAGGAGGCAGAAATTATTTATTTTATCAGGTCCCACACTGAACACATCCTGTCATGCAAATATATTTCACATGTGAACAAACCTGAGAACACATTGGAAAAACAATCAGTGACCCCAAGAACTACACACGTGCAATAAAAATAAATGGCTCTAGTGTTCTTTAAGGTTGTTCCATTCACCGAACTAAGTACCTCACCTTTTCTTCTTTTTTATTTATTTATTTTTCTACCCAGCTGGCAGTTCAGGAACTTTGGATCGATACTGTGCTTGCAACACGAAGGCAGAAAGTCCAGTTGCGGAGCAGCTTAACAGCTCCACAAAGACCTGGCTGTTTGGGCCGGGAGGCAGGAGATCAATGGTGTAAAATAGGGAAGAATTAACAATGGTTGCAGAGCAAGGGGAGGACAGTCTGCTTTGACCTGGAGTGTGTCGAGACGACGGGCTTCACGATGTCACCCTGATAATCGCTCCACTAGAGGAGGATAAGACCAAACAAGAATGGCTGTGATAACGTAATAGCTCCTCTGTGTCTGAGCAAAACAATCATTGGCAAGAAAAAACTTAGACATTATTAGTATTGTGAAAACTAAGCTCCTTTTAAGGATACGAATTAAGGTTTTCTTGGTTTTTCTGTCACGTTATAGTGTTATTTGTTCTTAAACAAAACAAAAGTTTCAGATAATGAGGTAACCATATATAAAAGTAAGCCCCGTGTGTCTAAATCTCAGGCTTTAGACTGTTTGGCGCAATAGGGATGCAGTGTTTTGACTGCCTTAGCGCTGAGCTGTGGTAAGCTTGTCATGGATTTCATGGTCATCTATTTGAGGCACAGCAGACCTAGAAAATCAAACTTGTCTGTACAATATAGTGACAAAAGAATTACATTTTACTAAATACAATTAAATAAATTAAATTACATTTGATCTACACAGAGCTAGTTCAAAACAACATGTCTCAAGGGAGTTTTACTGCGAGGGAAAGATTCTTCCATATTAGAGAGAGGACCCCAATGATCAGATGATCCCCTGTGAGCAACAACTTGGAACTCTCTTTCAATAAGAAGACAACTCCAGCAGAATCATGCTCTGGAAGAGGGCCATCTGACAGTGAGGGAATAGAAGAGAGTAAACAGGCACAAACTACAAAAGATAAAACACAAACTACTGGATGCAGTAACACAAGGTAATGGCATTAAAATAGTGGTACAGTATATTACCTCACATAAGGTGTGAACAGAGGGCAGTGAACTGAGGGATGGTTCAGAGTCACCTGTTCCAGCAGAAACTGTAAACTATATCAAAAATGAAAGTTTAAAGATTGATCTTAAAAGTAGACAGGGCATCTTTCTCATGAACCCTGTGGGAGCTGGTTCTGCAGAAGAGGGCCCTGATAGCTGGCTCCCATTGTACTTTTGGGAACCACAAGTGGTCTGGCACTTGGAGTGAAGCACTCTGTTAGTATAATATGGTGCTCTGCTTTTGATATGGCCTGATCATTCAGACTTTTGTATGTAAGAAAAAGGATTTTTAATTCAGTTCTGCATTTAAGAGGGAGCGAGTGACGGGAACCTAATGTTTTGAATTCTTTGAAAAGGTTTTTTTTTCTGCACAAGTAAACCTTTAACACACGTATCAAAAACAGGTGCCGAAAACACTAATGGATAACTGAGGTCAAATGAATATACAAGTGTAATATACACTTATATAAATATATATATCCTTCTTTCCAAATATACACTGACCAACTACCAAACTGGTCATACTGGACGATGGCATTACGTTCGCCACGGCTTCTCCAGACCCTTTAACATCTATTACATGTGCTCAGGGTGAACCTGCTATTATCTGTGAAAGGCACAGGGCACCAGTGTTGGACCTGCCAATTCTGGTATTCTATGGCAAAAGCCAGTGCTAAACGGTGCTCGAACCGGTGCTTAAAGAATGGAGAACACAAACTTATGTTTTTATTTTTAGCAGTCTCTTTTTTTCTGCAAAATGATAACCAAGTTAGCCTTTTCTGTTGATACAACATGAAGGGAGTATCTGCCATCAAACAAGAAGACAGCCGCATGAAACTACGACGGTGTTTGCTAGCTCACCTTACATGCATTAATTTAATAACATGGTTAGCCTACTCAACGTAAATTACACACGAACAACAATAAGCTACTCACGCAGAGAAGAATGGCTGCTGCTGCCATCATCATCTGTCAACATTTCTGCTACACTGGCAGGGCTAGGGGCCAGGACTCTCCTCTTCGGGTTCTTGGGGGATGTTGCTAACTCCGGGTCCGATATATGTGCTCGGTGTGAGGTCTCACAGCAAGCTATCAAATACGGTGCATTTCTCGGCTTTTAAAAAAACGCTATGTGTCGCCAGGTGTTTCATCAGGTTCGAGGTGTTACCTCCTTTGCACAGTATCACCTTAAAGCACTTGTTGCAGGCAGCCGAGTTTGCATCTTTTGCTGTGAAGTACAGCCAGACTTTTGACCGCTTCGCCTTGGGCATTTTTAATCTGTAGCTCTGCTCTAAAAGAACGTACGTACCTGGGCCCGCCTACTATCCTCAGAAACGTAAAATGATTGGCTAGAATCCAAAGTTTATGACATCTCAGAGAAAAAAAAGCACTTAAATAAAGCACCGAAATGTGCGCTGCTCTTCGGTCTGGTTACTACCGTTTATGTCAGAACCGGTGCCATAAACGCACCGTATACTGGTACCCATCCCTAGTGAAGAGGATGAGGAGGTGCTCAAAGCAAATTCTTACGCAAAGCCTGGGAGGGGGACAAGATCTAAAGATCTTTTTCAGACAGTGGATGAACACAAAGATTATTGAGGATTTATCTATCTATGTATCTGAAAGGAAAAATATGTCCCCCCCGTTCAGTTCTCTTTTTTTTAACATTGATATTCATTAACACCTGATCTACAGGTGTGCACTGTGCCTTGGCATCAGGCCTGGCACGCTGCCTCCAAAGAAAATCAATGGAATTTTTATTCATCCAGTTGGGAGGGCCCACTTCGCTTTGCTCCCACGAGCAGTTGTTGCAGTCATGATGAATAGGGTTCTAAAAGTATGCGCACTATAACGCTTATGTAAATACTGCGACAGTGAGCGCAGACATCAGCGTCATAAAGCAAAATTGAAGAGATTAATTTTGGGAAGAAAACCAAACATCAGAGGAGGGGAAAAGAAAAAGGGATGAAAAGATGGAGAGAAAGTATAGGTTACTGTAAATCATGTCTATCACCTCTCCTCTGCTCCATTACTGATCGGGGAATGAAGGATTATATCAAGTTGGCCGGTTTCAGCAAACTCCCTGGAGATGTCCTTGGAAGTGACAAATTGCTAGGTTAATTCTGCTGGGGTCATGGCTCTTTGGACCGAATTAGCCACTTTATTTGGAGTGAAAATCCATAAATGGAGTTCATTCCCAATTTTCAGTAACTCCATTTGGATCCAGTGAGGTATGGCCTCAAGCTGCTGAGAGGAATCCTAAACCATCCCAGGAGAGTACAACAAATACAGTGTATGACAAGTGGACCAGCCTGAAAATCACATTAATTTCCCTCAATCTGGGCTTTATGGTAACAGGAGGAAAAGTGTTTAAGCATTTTCTCTTAAACTACCTCCCCCTGGGATCAATTGTACCTTATCTTCTGTCTGATATAGATGAGGCATGGGACATCTCCGGTGGAAAATATTGAATTCCAAGGAACAGCACTCATCCCTAAATCCACCCACCTGCTTACTCCCTATATTATCTTCAAGTACCTCATTCCACTTTCAAATATCAATTTCATAAATACTAAAGAGAGGATAGACAAACAATTTGAATTTACATCTTAATAAGTACATACGTACAACCGAATAGGGTTGGAGCTGAGCCATTAAAGGAGGCGAGCACTGGGGCTTGTTGGACTGGTGTGGAAAATGTGTTGGCATATTTGTCAGTGGTAACTATGAGCAGAGATTTTTCTGGGCAGAGGTGGGCAAGTGGGGGTCTGTGTATCTGAAGCAAAGCCAGCTCCAGCCTCTCTGCCGTGGTGAGATTAGAAGAGAAGAGGAGGCTTTAATATAACTGACTCTCTCTGTGGCGTGACCACAGAGAGGGGCAGCGGGCAAACTTGGGACAGCCGGATGGACGGATGAGGGAGGCAAGGGGCTTACAGAAATAACATGGTGCAGAGGAAGAAAGTGACGGTGGATCTTTTTGTCTAGGGGAGTATGTATAGGGATATGCATCCTCCAGGACGCCAAGATAATAGGTTGCGGAGGGCTGACAGACCTCATTCCCCCACTGCCTCTTCCCTATTTGTCTACTTCTTCCTTCTTTCCATTCTGTTTATATCTTGCTCATTCGCCCTTTCTCTTTTATAGTTATCTAGTTCAGTTTCTATGGGAGCAGCCAGCCTGCAGAGCCTTGAAGTCAGAGAGGAGAAGAAAGAAATAAAGCCAGGTGTGCAGGGGGGAACGTGATGGGCCCTGAGGTTGGGCTGAGAGGTGAGGGACAGACACTGGAGTGTGTGACAAAAGGATGAGCTTCACTGCTAATGACTCCCACAGGGGAGACCAGCTGCTCAGTTTGCAACGGCTTACGCATGCACCGACTCCATGCAGGATTGAGTCAGCGGTGTGATAGAGCGTGCGCACAGTAACGCAAACTTTACATGACGTGGATGTCAGGAAACAGGGATGCGCGTATTGAGATACAGTCAGGTAGTTTTGTTCTCCTCTTTCTTTGACACACACACACAAAATAAGTCCTCTTTTCTTAATACCTTTCTCTTCCACCGCTGCTCCTTCTGAATTAATTTTAAACTTTTGAAAAATTCTGAGTTCCCACTGTCCTCAATTTGCACTCGGGTGTCATGACACAAGACAGCGTGCTGGTTATGAATTCTGATGATACATTCCATCCACTCTTGAGTTTCCATGGCTATAAAAGGGATGTTTCAGCACAATAAAGCATAATCAATAATACATAGTCATCTGTGCCCCCCACCCACCTCCCATCCCCCAGTACTCAAATGAAGAGCTCTTTTGTATGATAATGCATGTGAGCCCTCTAGTGTTAAGCCATCTAGTTTCATGTGCTGAAAGAGTGTAAAAAAGCAACAGATAAGGCCTTAACGTTGTGTTTGTACTGTACACTGTTATTATTTACATGTTGTAGCATATCCCACACAGCCAGTGCCTGGAGGATTTTTTCTCTTTAATATTACACGCATAATCTAGCAACAGATTTTTTTCATCTGAGATTAAATGGAATTTTCCTGGTTAAGAACCCCAAGACAAAAACACATTTTACTTCCATTCATGTTACATTTGAAAAGCGGACTTTAAAAGGCCATGGATTCCTTGATGCAAAGCTTAATATACAAATTATCATTCAGGTGACATTTGCCGGCAGATTTCCATGACATAGAGAATTTCTGCAGCTTTGGAAAGGAACGGAAAACCTTAAAGGCCTGAACTCTATCTGGTGAATAATGTGATATTAAGTAGATGTGACATTTTAAAAGAGGCTTTAAAATCCAAGCATTGATCAAATGTGAGGTGACAAGCATCATGGCCGAGGTAATGGCTTTTTCACCAAGATATCCCAAAGCTTTGCTTGGACTCGGGGTATGTAATGGCAACCTGCCATGGGTTTCTGTTTATCTGTATTTGCATGTATAATAATGGTCTTAATTTAGCCGTTCATTGTCATGTTTGTATTACAGCATGTAAGCAATTGCTTACTGCACACAAATCCCTCTCGTCACCAAAGGTCAAAGCAATGGATCAACAGGGAAATAGATTCAGAGGCTAAACTTTCCAGACAGATATTAGTAATAGACCTAATGAAGGACCTGAATGTTGCATTCTTTCTAGAGGCAAGCACTTCTATAAGGGCAGGTGTGGTATATGCTTTCCAGCCAGCGATGCTTATTGTCCCAATGACCCTGCCACACCACAGAAACTATAACCTATACTCTGTTGGAGAAGCAGTATGAAGCAGCGACATCCATGTTACTGTGTTATCATGCAGGGCTGGAAAAAGAGCCTTTTGTTAGAAGCGGTTCTTGTATTACAATCATCCATAATTGGCAAGCGGAGATAGAGAGAGAATTAAAGTAGAAATTGAAGACATGAAGCGAATGCAAAGAGGGCTAAATATCCTGTTCACTGTTTGAATTTCATTTGCAGACACGTGAGGAATTTGATACCTCTTGAAGGAGTCTTAATTTAAAGACTCATTTGAGTCTTTAAGGGAGATACCTCACTCTTACCACAATACTGCTAAACACTAGCAATAAGGCTGGAAACATTAGACAAAGCTTGTATTGACGTAAAAAAAAATTATCAGCACTTTAAAGGCTCACAAATGTATTAAATAACATCAGAACTGTTACAGAAGGTCAACAATTTCCATTTAAAAAGTGTTAAATTGAAAAAAAAATATTTATTTGTTGATATATTTTGATTTTCATGTACATAAGCTTTTTAGTTGCAAATGATATGTAAAGGTTAGGTGGGTTGTGGCCCACAAAAAATTCTAAATTCCTCTATAAAACATTTAATCATAAAAATTAAAGTTGTATAAATGACTATTACTTTCTACAGTAATAGTTCGTTACTTAGCTAACTTAGCTATTACTTAGCCATGCAGTTTACAATTATCTGACACTAATAGCTTTGTCATATAATTTAACTGAAATAGTCACTATACACACTAATCCCTTCGTTATGTACAAGTTATATGAAACACAACGGGTACAATAGTGCAAAGTGGCAGATAGTCTCATTACTGTGAGCAACAAAAAGTCATCCACTGTGAGGACTGATTTTAGATTTTTAAATATTCATGGTTTAGACTTTGTATAAAGGCCATATTATTATTTTAATTCTTCACATTTGTTATTAATCTTCTTTTCTTCCCCATTGGTTTTAGCCCTTTCCAAAATGCATCAGTGATGGGCCTGTGTTCCCTATCGCTTTTGAATACCCCCCCCCCAAAAAAAGTTATTTACCACAGTATTACCCAAATGGAGCTGAAGCTATCCTTCTTATCATCTTTGCCCTTGCCATACATACATTTTTCAACATTAATGTATGTGTTTTCACCATCCACGCTATATAAAAAAGTGCACATAGCCACCACAACATCGCACACTAGTTTGTCAAGTCTCTTTTTAATGCATTTAGTATAGTATTTTCTATATGACACAGAAGTGATCATATTTCTAGTTTTAACTTATCGCTTAACATTATCAACCTTGGTTTACAAGGTGTATCCATAGATTGTGTGGATGCACTGCATAGACACAGATACTTGCTAAGCAGTACATACAAAAATGTGCTAACATTTCATTTGCAAAACTGGAACACAAACTTCTTGGAGGGTCTGGTAGTACAATTAACCACACAGCATGGCATATTGGCATATGATAATTGCTTTAAAATCTCCAAAAGGCACAAACCCCACAAATGGGGTCAAGAGGTCTATTTCAATGGCTCTAATTAAAGCCTAGCAGACAGCCTCCAGCTACAGAAGCCCGTGTTGGCACACCTGACTGTCACAGGATCCAAGCATCTATTAACGCATGACTTTATCTCTTAATATAAGAGCCCCCCACACCCACCCCCATTCAGCTGTTTTGAAAAGGGAGAATTGGCTATATTGAGGTGTTTGGGGATTTTTAGTACCAGACTGAAAGGATATTTGTTTTTGCTCCAAACTTGAGCAGAATCGGACTTTAACATAAGACTCTGTAAGGATTTACTTTCTTTTAAAAACTAAAAGCCAGTCTTAAGTGGTCATTTGAGGAACTGCGCTTCCTCTTTAGCACTTCTGCTTGGGGTCGATTTCTTTTCTATTTTGGTTCTTGAGGTTTCCTCCTGGTTTTAGCACATGTCTACAAGTCCTCTGGACACGTGGGCCAACGGCAGCTCATGGAAGAGGTAACCTATTCAATCCTGATCATTAATCATTTTATGTAAGAATGCGTATGCCGTGAGTGTGTACGCAGTAACCGCAGGCAACGTGTTTGTATGTGCGCTGTTATTTCAGTTTTTTCGGCTGCAGTCAGTCTAAATGAGTTTAAAAACAGCGAGGTAATTGATGGATTGGACAAAAGGTCACAATCCAAGGGCATGGTGGGACTTCACTGGAAAAAGAGCGTTTCACCTCGGAATGTCTCTGCTGATGACAGACAAATCAATCACTGTGACTGAATACTAAAAAAGTATGAGTGATGAATTGTGGTCTCTTATAAAGCTCTGCTAAAGATAATGTGGACAGTTGCTAAAATTTTAAGTTCATTTGATTTTAAAGATTTTAGGCTTGGGAAAATAAATTGAACACTGCATTCGTGTGTGGGTAAAAGGTTGCATTTTTACATCAATGGGGAACATAAAAATATGGTTCATGCCTTTGAAGAAAGTTACAATGCAGCAGTGTCTTCCTTGCTTTTACAGGCATGTTGACAACAACAAAGGTAGGGGTCAAAGTCAGTCTATTAATAAACTATTTCACTGAAACTGTTGACATCTTTGAAGTCATGAATCAAGCACAAGAGTCAGCAGCTGAACTGTGATATCATGATGTAACACGTGATACAGAGGAGGAAATCACCTTGAGGTGACTGTTGAAGGTGAAGGTGAAGTTGAATTGAAATAATTATTTCCTCCCCTGCTGAGTTTGTCAGTTTGCCAACTTACAAAAAAAAATGAACAGTCTCTAATTTTTAATGCTAGTTTCATTTTAACAGAAGGTGGCAGAATAGCAACCAGAAATTCAGAAAAACACATACATAAAAGATATACACTGATTTGCATATTGTTGAATGAAATAAGTATTTGATCCTCAAACAATACATATTACTTGGTGGACAAATCCTTGTTGGCAAGCACAGGAGTAAAACATTCCTTGTAGTTGGTCACCAGGTTTACACACATTTCAGGGGGGATGTTGGCCAACTCCTCTTTACAGAAACTCTCTAAATCCTTTAGGTTTCTTGGCAACTTCACGTTTTAGCATCCTCCACAGATTTTGCATAGCACTAAGGCCTGGAGACTGACTCCATGACCTTAATGTGCTTCTTCTTTAGCCACTCCTTTGTTGCCTTGTGGTATGTTTTACATTATTGTCATGCTAGAAGACATCCAGAGTCCATTTTCTCTGTTCTGACTGAGAGGAGGAGGTTTTCGTCCAGCATTTTATACCAGAACATTTGCCCCCATGTTTCCACCTCCATGCTTGACTGTGGGGATGGTACCTTGTGGACAGGTGAGCTTTAGATACATGTATAATGAATAAGTAGTATCTGTAAATGATTGATTGTAATCTGTGTGCAAATGTGCACACAGACAATCTGTGGGAGCCTGGTTGGGTTACTTATTTCACTCATGGGTATGAGACATGGATATTAATTTATACCTTTTATGTAATTAGTTTTTTTGGGTTGATATTCTGTCTCTTTCCATTGAAATGAAAATACCTCAAGCACAGGGCTAAAGGTCCCAGCACACCAGCACACAGCAGGAGGAGAACAAGTCAAAAACAGAAGCAAAGATATTGCTGATTTTCCCCCCCACAAAGTCTCATGTTTTCAAGCTGTTGCACCATCTCCCTCAGTATGATCTGCAAATCTCTCCACTTCTTTAGCGATACATAATTAAAATACCAATAAACACCAAAACGATTGTACATTTGTCTTCAACCCAATGCGACAACATAACTTTTTGTTGAGTATTTTTAAGATGCTGATAGTAATAAAGACCATTGTTTGATTTTGACATCCTCTTTTCTGTTTGAAGGTCAGACCTAGAGCTGTTGCATGCAGTGTTGAAAATTCTCCCTTCTAACTCAATTTGTGTTGGCAACCAAAGAGCCAAATGGCCACAAATAGAGTCCAGACCTCCCGCCCCGATTGGCTGGCTTGGACATGAAACGTTTTGTGTGTGTCTTTTATGAAAGCCTAATAAGAGACAAAGATGAAAACAGATGATGCAGATTTCATGAGGGAGGCTGAGATTAAATGAGAAGAAATAATCTCCATCAGTGAAATCAACCACCTTTTGATGTCCTGAGTTTTGAAAAGAAAAGCCCCCCCTTCTCTCTGTTCACACCATCTCCCCGCCAAATGTGGGGTCTCTCACTCAGGCTTTGAAAATCATTGAACTCCACAAGTAAGCTCAACGAAATTGACTCTCAGCACAGTTTGTCTGGCCAACTGCCGTGCTGCGTGAGTGTTGTCCTAGAGCTGCTGTGGGCATATGCGGCCCACATCCCTCCCTATTGAGAATGGCCTCAGCTCCGCTTCTTTGGACCACTGCTGGCAGCTGGACTGAGCACTCAGTAGATGTGGAGAGAGACATAACTGGCTACAATTCCCCAACTCCCACCAGGAAAGTCACTCCAAGATTAATGAGTGTTGTAGTGTTTGCTGGCTACATGCTTAAACATGAAAAAACATGGACCGGTGAGTGTGAGATAAAGAATGCAGAGTGTTTGCTGAAAATTTTCAGCTGGTCGTTTTTGGTTCTTCTATATGAAAATCTCACTTGTATTCAGCTGAGTTACATAAACTTAAAAAAAAAAACTGCTCTGAATGCTGCCCTGACATGGTATTTCAACACAGGGTGAAGGAAGGTAGAAACATAATAAGCAGATGGAGAATGCTGCTGGAATATAAGATCACCACAGATCAGGGTTTGTGATTTTTTTTTCCCTAGACAGTCTTGTACCTTTGAGTTTTATTTGTTTTGTTTATTCCTGGACTTTGTAAGAAAGCTGCCTCATTAGGTATCTAGACAAAAGAAACATGTCATGTTTTTTTGTCAGGAAGTCACCTGGAGAGACAAGTCTACGCCAGGAAAAACAAGAAGGGCGTGAGCGTCTGGGCTGACAGTTCCCGTGATTAGCTTTAGTTGTGATCGCAATGCTGTCATCCCCTTATGTTCTCTTCTCTATGACCCCCCCAACACACACGCGCACACAAAATCTTCAACATTCAACATGTATGAAATATAATGACTAGAGATAAAAGAAGGAGGAAAATTCATTTGAAGGTGTGTGACAGAACTGTACCTGTGTGCACAGCTGGCTTTCAAAAAAGTAAAATGTTTTTACAATTTTGGTGGATTTGAACTGGATTTGTGATCCAAATAGGGTATAAATGCACATTTGTAAACCGTATCGCCATTATTCATGTATAATTGTGTGAATGTAGATTTCAGTGCATTCCCACTAACACACCTGCTTACCGTATGGCTGCGGGCATGCAGCGCACTGCGGCTATTTCAGGCCTCCTCCAGACGTGTTCCGAGTTCCCCTCCATCAAGGGCATAATGGTGCGATCCATCGAATGATAATGGCGGTGTGATCCACAGGTCGGCCGGCCCGGCGCCAGAGCAGAACAGTCTCTCTCATGGCCCATTACAGTCTGCTTAATGACCACACTGATGACCCAACCACTGTGGCAGGCTGTCCTCACTCTGCCTGTTTAAAACAACATTTCACTCCCCTTGCCAAAGTTTACTCATTCTGGAAGCTGAGTACAAAATGGTTTTTGTTCTTAGTTTGTTTGTATTTTTTATCTGTATAGTAACAACACCGGTTTTCATTGTAATATAAAATGAAGACAAAAAGTTGGGTAACGTGTCCTTGAGCATTTGTGTGGTCACTAGAAAAAGTTTTGGTTTTTTAAATGTAGAAAAGAGTTGTAGGCATCCACCAAAATGTATGTTTCCTAATGTGAAATGTTATGTTATTTGTAGTTTCATAATTAGTTAATAGGTTAGGGAGTACACACACAAAAACGCAACAACATAAGCAAAACAACCCATCGATCCACCCCAACCTCCTCACTAAGTAGCCTGAAACAATAAGCTGACAGGTAGTTGAGTTATGAGAGACTTTTGCCATCTGAATGTAAACACACCATTTTGGGATGCTCCTTGTGAGGACGCGCTGCCCATTTCACATTCAGTATATTGTCACACACTGATACACTTTCACAGCTTCTACACTGTTATGATGCCCCAGCATTGCTATTCAGCTTGCCGTCTTTGTGTGACTGCAGGATTAAAATCAATACTCTGATCTCTTGACAGAAATTTCTGCACACTGTCAAACAGCAAAAGCAGACACATAGTTGCCTGATTGATGCATATATGCATTGAATCGTGTAGCAGAGAAATGAAAACACACACATACTGCAATTAATAAGAGAGTCAAGTACACAATCAGTGAAGAACACATGTCAACATGTTTTTTTTTGTTGCTGTTCATTTTTTTCAACACAGAATTCCACTGTGGAATTCTGCCTTAATTTGTAGTACTGTATTAGAGTATTAGATTTGTTTTGTTGTGTCCCACAGTGAATGTATATTAGATATTTACACACACAAATTGCTTAGTATTTAAAGAAAACTTGAATAATAGATGTGTGCTTCACATGTTTGCCATCAACCACTAACTTTTAGCAATTTTTCTAAAGAAAAAATAATAATTAAGAGAATCTTAGAGAACTAGTAGAGGATCAGGCAGCAGAGGAATCCTTAAATATTTTGGTACTTTTTTTTCCTTTTTCCAATTTTCTTCACTCGGTATCTCACTGTCACTTTGTCCTTCATTCCTGGGCTGTTATACGTGGCCACGTTGTATGATGGCTGGAAATGACTGATGATCTCTCTGAATGAGTAATACAATCAGAGTCATGGGGCACTGGAGTCGGGGAGGGAGAGAGAGAGAGGGAGGAATAGATCAGCTGGAGATATGGGACTGAATCTGGGTATCTTAATTTAGTGAGCCATAATTAAAAATCTGTTTGCCAGTTTTTCCTCTCCGTGCTCTGCAGTCCCGCCTCCCCTTGACAATTAAAGATTTAATCACCATCTGCAAAAAAAAAAGGAAAAAAAAAAAGAAAAGAGAGGGGGGCGGCTGGAAAATATGTCTGACCCAAAACTCAAAATGCAAGATGATGCTGTTGAGGGACAGCATTCCCAGAACTTGGACACTGTTTATGTTCTATCCACACTCATCCAAATTTGAATTTGTTTACTGACACTGTTAGTGATATAATGAGCCACTGGAAGCAAACACGTCTTCATCCAGTTACATGTTAGAACACAGCTAACACATCAGTGCTCTAAACTTTCCTGGATGATACAATGAAACAGTCTAAAACCTGTTGATAAAATTTTTCAACATATCAATTCAGTGTAAAATAAAATAAAACGATATCAAAGGTCTTGTATGTCATGTTATAAAAGACCAATATTATTCCAAATTTATATTCTGAACTAGTTCTTTTTTGTGTCCGGCAGGGCAATCTGTACATAAGCTCAAACAACTAGAATATCAACTCTGTGTGTGTAGTGTGCACTGGGAACACTGTGTTCCACATCGAGCTGGAACATTTTTATATATTTTTTATATATTTGTTTTCTGAATGTATCTAGAGACTGACATAAAACCTTGAAACATAATATCACACAAAAACAGCATTTCCACACTAAAGTTCTCAAATCCCTGTGTGCGTTTCTCTGGTCAATAATGCTATCTTTAGACGGCAACTTTTATCTGAGGAAAAAAGAAAGCTTTTTACTTACAAAATTGAAAAAAAAAAAAAAAAAGGCTGTTCTTATACCTTGATTCTTGCTATCGCATATAATGTATTCAGTATGATCACCCCCTGGTATGTGTTGACCTTTTTCCACCAACTTTAAGATAAACACATTCAAAAGCTCGGTGTAAATCCTTTTAATTTGTATATAAAATTGAAACGTAATGGTATTAGTGATGATTATCTGGATGCAGTATCCCTGCTTAAAAGTTCTCTAAAGGGTAAAAGAAGCTTACATCTCAGATGTTGCAAAGTTAAGTGCTCAATGGTAAAGAAAGTAAAGAGTGGTAATACTTTTCTTAAGGCTAATTTGAGCCACTTGGGGCTATTGTGCAGGGTTCTTCCAAGTCTCTTTATTTAAGAGAATTCTGATCTAAAGTCTGCCCTGACTGATCTAATATCTTTATCCACTTTCATAAAAAGTGTTTGCTCGCATACAAAGATATTTTCTAGACTTGCTCTGAGTTTTAATACTTTTTTTTGTTTATCTCTTCCATGTTTTCTGTCTTTCCTACACGTCTCGTATAAGTTTTAGTGTTTCTGCAGTTGACTTTTTTTGACCAGTAAGAGTGTGAGAGGAAAGTTTCATCAGACAGTCCATCACTTTGGCATCAACCTTTTTGTTTAATTTTTCATAGGTGGGTTTAATGTCATACTTGTGAAGGGGTGTATTTTATTTAAACAATTACTTTTGCTACCTTAACCTAATTAAACAGCAGTTATATGCAAAAACTGCCAATCTGCTGGGATTCTCCCACACAACTATGTCTAAGGTTTACAGAGAATGGTCCAAAAAAAGAAAATTCATTCAGTGAAAAGCATTTCTCTAGGCAAAAATGCCTTGTTATTGCCAGAGGTCAGAGGATAATAGCCAGACTGCTTTGAGCTGATAAGGAAGGCAAAAGTAACTCAAATAGCCACTCGTTACAATCAAAGTATGCTGAAGAGCTTCTCTGAATCACAACATGCTGAACCTTGAAGCAGATGGGCTGCAGCAACAAAGGACTGCACCAGGTTTTACTCCTGTCAGCTAAGAACAGAATACTGAGTCTATAATTCAAAGAGGTTCACCAAAATGTGACCATAGAAGACTGGAAAAATGTTGCCGGGTCTGATGACTCTCAGTTTCTGCTACAACATTACAATGGTTAACCCATGAAAGAGAAGTGTATCATATTTGATACATGAGTTTTTGAGACTTCAACATCAGTCTGAAAATTTTATGAGGCTCATGAGGTACCAGAATTCTCTGGCATTTATTTCCTGGTTCAGGCTTTAAAGCATTAAGGTCAGAATTTGGGATAACCAGCATGACAGTAGTATAGATCCATCCTGGTAACAACAGTTCAGGCTGGTGGTGGTGATGGTGTGTTTGATATTTTCTTCACATACCTTGGGCCCCTTATTTTCCACTAGTACATACTTGCCTTGGTTCAACTCACCTCAACTTGGTTTTTAGGTTTTTCCATTAGGTGGTAGTACCTGGTACTAGGTAATTTTTTAGTACTTGCTTGGCAGAGATTCCAAGGGAGCTTAGTCAATATGAAAATGTGATGTCAACAGTTAATGTCACAAATAAAGCATCACTTGATTGGCCATGAGAGTGTCTCCTTCACAAAATCAAAACTGGTATTGAAACCTGGTAATGAGAGAAATGGTTACACAAAAACCAACACAGTGGTCCCCGAATCTGACAAAAAGCCATATACCGAGGAACAAGTATACCGTTATTTTGACGTCCCCCATTGTTGTGTTGTGTTTGTGTTGCGCAGAAATGACATCACAGGACTTTCGGCCACGTTGCTGTAGTGACCCCACGAACATTAGCTTGTACTCAGTTGTAATGGGAAATGACTGAAACCAAGCAGACAAAGTAGGTACTAGTGGAAAAGGCCTATTAGTACCAACTCAGACTGTCACACCACAACCTACCTCAGCACTGTGGTAGACCATTTTACAATGCTCAAATCACCTCCAACTATGTGATGCTATCATGTCTATATGTAGCAAAATCTGTGAGGAATGTTTCCAGCACCTTGTTGAATGTGAGTCACTAAGAATTAAGGCAGTCTGGAAGATCAACAGGGATCCTAGCAAGGTGTAACTAATAAGGTGTCACTTCAGTGTCCTGTGATATTAACATTATCACCATGTTACAGTGCTGGTATTTTGCTCAGGAAACCAGCAGGTATGGAGCCGCTAGCATTTCTGTGGACACTCTGATGGATGTTTCTACACTAGTCAGTGACACTGTGTTAATTTCATAGAGCTTCTAAAGTTTACAAATCTCAATCATACATTTAACATGGAATGTTAGAGAAATGTAGAGAACAACTTGTGGGTATCTCTGTTCTGCATCTGCTGCCATGTAAATCATCATTTGAGCTCACAGAGCAAAGAAATGCCTGTTTACCTACCAACAAAACGGCAGGCGTCGGCACACAAAAGGCACTAATGAAGACTTGTCTCAGTGTGGTGCTGTGAGAAAATGAGTTACAATTTTTAACAGGTTTGAAAATCCAATGAACGCTTAAAGGAAATAACAAAGACGATGCTCGTGTATTTTTATCACAGCCATTTGCAGAAATCAATAGGTACATTCAATATTTGCTCACACCTCCTATTTTGTGCTTTTCTAGGACAAACTAAATCCCCGTGCAGAAGATGGCTTTATCACAGACTTACCACACACTGTAATTAAGTCACAAAGCAGAACTGTCTGGAGTTATCTATGGGGAGAAGGTAGGCAAGGAAACTTTGAGACAGTGACATATCATGAATTACAAGTCAGTCTATTTCCTTGCCAGCTCTTATCGGGTTCAGGGACCTGTTCTAAAGGGGAGCTTTAGTACGGTGTATCAGGCCAGTGCCTAATGGAATTGATGGCTCTGTATCAACTTTGGCCCAACAGATGAAGGTGGATTGGCTCGGCTGGGACTCAGAGGAGCTGTGCCAGAAAAATGGGGAATTTCATTGGCAAGTTTGAGGTTGCTGAGTGGAGTTCTGGATTAAGTATCTAAATTAGTTTAGGGTTTTATACCTGCTGGACAGACTGTTTTACTTGAACACAGTCGTTTTCTTTCTAACATAAATATTTGAAGATATATTTGAAGTCTTTGATAGCACAGGCATACAGTACCTGTCATTACAGCCACGGAGCGAAGATAAATTGAGAAAAAATGATGACGAAAAATGAAAGTTGATGTGACTGTGAGAAAAAAGGCAAGACACATAGTGGGTGTAGTTCAAAGGTATGTTGTTAGCCATGGTGACCCGCTGACATCTCTTGCAGTGAGCTAATAAGGCAGGATCACTTTTGCCAGAGTGTCCAGAGCAGAGCAGGAAGGTCTTGTAAGGAGAGTAAAATTATACCCCCCTGAATCTACCACAGACAGGGGCTTCTTCTGATGTCTTGCATAAAACTCTCATAAATGTTTGATTTTGTTTACTGGGTAACAGTATGAAAAACAAGTCTCATCATACACACTAAGCCTTGCCTCTGCCGAGAGCCTCAGGATAGGCTGTTGACAAGTAGAATGAGAGGCAGTCAGGAAAAACAATGAAGAATGATGGGAGAGAGGTTTTGCTTGAGGAACGTGCTGTAGCTGGATGTGACAAAATGAGTCTAAAGGTAAAGTAATTAGAGTCACAGAGCAAACTGTTGCTGTGGAACTTTAGGTTTTTTCCCTCTTACTCTTACTCTTTCTTTTATATAATTACAATTCATTCTCTTCTCCAAATAAGCCTTATCAGCCAGTGTGGGATTCTACTTTAACTAGATTAAAGCTTTTGCTGAGGGGCATCAAATTCCTGCCAAGTGACTGCAAAGATGAGTTACAAAGTGTCTGCCACAAACTTTCTTTTGAGCCCAAGGATGTCAAATATTCAGACCAGAGTGAAGTCTGAACTAGGGCATGGGCTGGCTTTACAAAACTTAAGAAGTTCTACAGAGTTATGGGGTTTTGCAAGGCAAAAAAAAGTATTTAGAAGAGAAGCAGATCAATTATACATTTCAGATTAAATATTTTACCATGTCTGGAGGAGAGGGTTGTTCATGTTGTAGGTTATCCAACCTGAAGAAAATTTTACTATTCTCTCGTTTCATGCAACTTTGTTGTAACATCTATGCTACTAAAGTGCAGTGTGCAAAACACATAGGCCACTGAAATTACGTTAAGCTGCTCCTTTACTGAAACACTAAAAAGGGAAAGAATAAAAAATGTAAGTTTGAATGACTTTAAGCTATGAGAAAAATAAACAAAACTAAAAACTGTTGAATTTTGAATGACTGTGGATTTATTAAATAACCCCCACTGGTTTTGGCATATAAATACAACGCTAACAATGTTTAAGAATGGGGAACACCATACGTAGAAGACCCCTAGAAAAAATGTAGTGTTCATGGACTGTTTTCTACCTGACACAGACCTGTAATCCAAAGGATGTTGGAGTTTTAGGTTAAATATAACCATGCCATTAGAATAATGGCATTTTAATTTTATATGAAAAGTGAGCTTTGTGATTTTTTTTGAGATTATAACAAACTATGTTTACTTAAAAACAGGGGTGGGTGATGTAATAAAATATTATATCAAAATATTTAAAAAAAAATACTGAACAATGTTGTATTAGTGATTGCCGCTTGAATTGGATTGAATGACATACTACCTTCAAAGTGTGAATCTATTCCTGTGGCCACTATAGGAAAAACATGTCTTAGCTGAAAAGATCAAAAACATTAAATTTACAGTGAATCCCATACTGGCTGTGGCCGGCTAGCATGTTTCTCCTGCTATTTTCAGCAGAAGTGAATCTTTAGAGTTTTTCCAGATCTGTGAAAGCTGTAAGTAAGTAATGAAAAAATTGCAAAAATGTCAATAATCACATGTCTAATATTGTTTTCAGAAGAAATAAGTTTTACTGCAATTGTTATATATTATTATTGCTATTATAATTTGCTATGAAGCATGCTTTTTATAGTAAATTTTACTATAATATGTAATAAGTCAGTCACAACTCCACCTATGTTGAACATCTTGCTTAAATGAGAGCTAAAGGTTTCAGTTGAGGCAATTGAGTGAAGAAACACAGCTGAGCAAAATCTGAAATCCCACAAATTCAGCTTTTCTCCAACTCTATTCTGCACCTGAGCAAGCAACAGAAATCTGAATAAGGAATTATTTTTTTTATATGAAGACTGTATAATTGTCTACCTATTATTGTGTTTTCATGGATTCTTATTTGTCTTTAAACAATTTTTTAAAAGAGCTAAATAACACTAATAGTGTTGATCTCAGTGATGCATGCGTTTTCAAGGGGTGCCTCTATTAGTACAGTGGTGTTGGACACTATTTTATATTCCCTAAATCATTCCCTAAAACCTCAGATAAGACCAGCACCTTAAAAATTAAACAATGTTTTGTGCTTGTACACACACTTGTAGGAATCTTACAAAAGTGCTTCCAGAGTAGATGTTCATATATATTTAATAACAATGCTGGCTGAGTTTAGCAGATGGCTTCATAACTTAGTGCTTGTGGTCTACTGGTTTAGCCACAGCGGTGGTGCTCTGAAGCCCAAAATGTGGTGCAGGTAGAAAGCAGAAAAACACCAGTTGTAGCTATTGCTTGTAAGTGAATCTGCATCTGTTGTAGCCTACGTAGTATTTAGATACTCGTTCTATCAATATTCACTGTCATGAGCTATGTTACAGTAGTACATCTTACCATACATTATATTTAAAATATTTATTTATATTCATTTCGCATTTCAAATAGAGGTCCTATTCAACAGTTGATGTCACAAATAAAGCGTCTGTGAAGTGAAACCCAAACTGATTCATATATGCTTTTAATCAGTTACAAAAACATTCATGAATATTAGTAAAGACATTAATGATGGACCCCTCTGCAGATTTTAAACAAGTAGATGCATTATGAAAAATTAAACACAAGCACTTAAGCAAGCTGAGCCAAATCAGGACATCCACAACAAGGAATTTAGATTTCATATTCCACACTGAACAGCCCTATTAAGTAGTCAGGCTCAAGCAGACAGCATGCTCTAGTCAATATGTGCACACATTCTGGTACTCATTTTTGGACAGCATCTTTGTCTCTTCGAGATAAATTTAAAGATATGTTAGGAAAAAGCACAGTGATGGGTGATGAAATATACTAAATGTAAAGGGTATGTCCTGTAAACCCCTTTTTTTTAACAGAGTGAAGCCAAATGTCACTCCAAGCAACAGCAACCCCACTAATGCATGAAGAGATGGATATTGTCAAGTCACCTCTCATAGCTCTCATGAAATATGACGTGAAAGAGGTGACCGAGGAGTATAGTGGCAGTGCAGTCAGCAGGATAACATTTCAAATGGACAAGACTTGTTTTTTGTTTTGGAGCCCTAAGGCATGGCTGCTAGGCTTGTGTAGTTTGTTACACTCAGATTCCACTGAAACTGACAATCATGTATTTGTACAGAAGTGTGTGCATAGTGCTACAAAGTCCTTATGACAATGGTATCAGAACTTATAACATCTAATATAGTGCTATAACAATTTTGAGATTGTATCCATCCATCCATTTTATTCTGCTTATCCCATTCAGAGTTGCAGGGCCTTTCTCCCTATAATCCTATCCCAGCTGTTACTATATAGGGTGAAAGACAGGGTATACCCCCTGGACTGGTCATCTATCGCAGGGGTAACACAGTAAGACAGACAACATTTACACCTCTGGCCAGTAGGGCTAAACTGCTATACCACATGTCCCACAATAAAACTGGTACGAATTTTTATATGATATAAAAGTATCATGTTGTGGATATCAACACCATGTGCTTCACTTAACAAAGAGATCGGCCCAGGCATGTCTGATATCGAGAGCTGAGGCTCTAATAACGATATAGCACCTAAAAAATTCAGTTACTTTCTCAACTACCACACAAAGCACAATACTTTGCAATATATGCAAGAAAACTGTTCCTACTAAAGGTGTGAACTACAAACTTGTTTCACCACTTGAGGCAAAAATACACTGCTGAGCTGGATGGTCTAGGCCCCCAAACAGACAATCGTTTCATGCCTGACTTTGTGGAGCTAACCAACCCCTTAACAAATCTCACCTAAAAGGGTGCTCCAGATCTGGCCTAGTGGACAGAGCAGTACCATCCAGCATTTGAGCAAGTTAAGAAGGCTGTCTGTGTGGAACCTCTGCTCCGCAGTCCACAATTTTATCCGTCTGACTGATGCCTCGAGCAGAGGGCTGGGGGCTGTTTAGTCCTAACAGGTAATTATGGTCTTGAGGCTGTCCAGCTGCCAGAACAGGAGAGGAGATAGAGCAGAGTTGCAAAAGAGTGTTGGGTAATCCGCTGGGTGGTCGACTCTCTTCGGTGTTATCCCCCAAATGTCCATTTACCCTCTGGTCAGGTGATGCCCTGCTGCAGTGGCTCCATCACATGAAAGATGACAACACCCAGATCACAGAGGGGCATCTAGCTCTCCAGACTTTCAAGTTCCATGTGTTTCATTGGCCAGGGGCACAGATGGTTTGGCAGATTTCCTCTTCCACTCACAGGGGGGGACAGAAGACTAGGGTGGATCGCTCCCTAGCCTAAGTTGGGCGATCAGGGTGTGTGGCAGGGCGTAGTTTTTGGCTCACCTGCAGCAGAGCTGTGGGGCAGTGTGTTCAGGGGAGGAGTCCAGAGGCTGGTTAACCATGCCTCTCCTTTTTCAGTTGCACGCCAGGAACTTGAGAAGGGGTGGACCCGTAGAGATGACATCGAAGCTGGCTTCGATGTCATCTCTAAAAGGATAAGTGTATGGGTTCGTTTTACTCTTTCCTACCATATTAGCTTAGTTTAAAACCTTTGCTGACCTCTTAGTTTTTATGTGACTGACTTAAATGTCAGGTTAAGAATTTCTCATTTCACTTCACTTAGTTTTATGAGAAAATTCAGTCTCCAGCAACAGTGCCATACAGACCTGTTGATAACTAGTCCAATGGTTATAGTTGACAGTAGTTTAACTTCAAATCAGAAATATATCTTATTGATTACTATGACATGTCACTCTATTAATCAACTAAACTTTGAACTAAGTCAATAAACCTATATAACAAATGCTTCCATGCTAACATGCTAATGAGATGTTAAAACAAATAGTCGTTTATAATGTATTAATATTGAGATATTCAGTGGGAATGATTTAAAATTGCAGTGTCTGCACTGTTAATCTGCTGTTTTCCTGTTCTGCTTTTGTGGGCTCTGGCCTTATTTTCCGAGAATAATTAGAATCCCAGTGTGAAGTTGATGTAACATTAAAATCATCCCAATGTGAAAATGCAGAGTGAAGGCTGCCTTCATAATCCAAACACTCTCATTAGTGTGAGTGGCTGGTGTGCAGGTTACAGTGTGTGTTTCGAAGGAACATTTGAACTTTCAAAACCGAGTCAAAAGTGTGGAAAGGATTAGAACTAAGATGAATCTGTCTATTTTCATAGGAAGAGAAACTCTGACTTTAAATCTTTCCTTTTGATGGTAAGAACGTGCCCAGGGCGTGTACCCCTTTGAGTCCACCACACTAAACTTCTCCTTTCATAACTGACTGCTGTGGTTTCAAAAAGCTGCAGCACCAGAAAAAAAGACTAATTTCAGATTTGTTGTTATTACAGAAGTTTATCATTCTGAGGACTGAGGGCTCCCTATTTAACCTACTGCTGTTACTGGTTGACATTAGCATTCTGATATTAGCGTTTCACTCAAAGTGCCACTGTGAACCATGATGGCGTGCACAAGTAATGGAAGTTTCGACTTTGCATTACTTGTGCAAAGTGTTCTTGGACTTTTCTGCAACCCCTAAATATACACAGAAAGTCATCTTCCTTCTAAGTACAACCAGTAGTTCAAGGTTTAGACTGTATAAAAGATGGATAGCCACTGCGATATTACTCACTGCTTAGAGAAGTCCCCTTATACAACCTCAAGCTGAGCATCTTTCTTATCTCCATCTTAAGTGCTTTGATAATCATCCTTTTCTGGCTCTAACAGTGATCATCATTTTCAAAAATGAAGTTCATATTTTCTACAATGCGACAGGAGATTTCCTATTAGGCCAATAAAGTCATTAGGAAGTGTTTACTGAGATTACATTACCATTACCATTAAATAAATGAAAACAGAACGCAGGTTTAAGGTACCTCTGCATTGGTCTCACTTTTCTGAGCTGGAAGCTATGTACATCTTATCTTTGCATCATTTTTCTCTGAGCTCACTCCCTTTATCCAGGCTCAAAGTTAATTCAAACCTTCCAGCCAGCCACAAAGTGTGACAATAAGCCACAGCTTCATTTTTGATTACTGTTGGTGTCAGATGGATACTAAGTCTATCAGAGAATCTTTGCTCATAGGCTTTCGCAAGTCTGCATGAAGCGGATTGTTTTAGCAAGGATGAAATATTTTCAGCTCATGTGAACACGTATTCGCCTCTCTTCATGTCGAACAGCGAACTAGCTGTGTGAACACTCCATCATGCAGCTAAGTGTAAGCCATGGAATTGTACTGAGAAACTGTTTCTGCTTTGCTGATTTGGGCCGATAATCCAGCGTGGACTTCTCAAATCTACCTTTTGACTTCTGCACAGTTACAGTGTTGACTGATGCTGCAATAGCCTCAGACATGACAAAATCCTTCCCCAACCCTCAACCTCATTTTCAATAAGTCACAAACCCCATCAAGAAGTAGGTGTCCCGTCACACAAGACAACATGTTGAGACAGTCTGATCAGCTTTCACACAAGAGCTCTACCATCTTAAAGCAGTGGGAGGTGTGCTGCCAAAGCCTGAGTGGGCAGACATCTGCCCCAAGTATTCAAAGTTAATGCTGTGTTTTCCTCTTCTTTTTCTGCTGTTGACTCTCATTTCTTGTTTAGGTACACACTGGAGCGGTGTGGGCGCATGAACTAGCAAATGACATCTACGGGGGTTTGGATTGAAATATTGTCCATCACTGTGAGCGAGAAGAAGAGCAGGGCAGTTGTGTGTTTGTACAGTGCGAGCTAGGTTTATTTGTGCAGCACCTGGATAGCCTGGGAATACAAAGTGTTTTATAAAGCACATATAAGGCAGTGTGACAACATATAAAAGAAAAACACAGTGCAGCTTAGTAATAATAATTTTGAAAAAAATACACGTATTGCAAAAATCTGCGCTTGCATTGTTGATATGTTCATAGGGTGTCTACTGTTGACAAGCCGTACCACAGGATTTACTTCCCTGAGTTAAACATTGATATGAAGCCTCTCAATGAAGAGCCAGACAGGAGAAGCAAGAAAGAAGGATGGGAGGGGCAGAGCACGGGCACCCTGACCTGCAACAAACTGGTGCCCCCTGTTGAGCTTTCATTTCATGGTTAAATGTGGACTTAATGGCTGGTATAGCATGGTGGTAGCTTCAGTGTCTGTGACTCAAGCTTCCATTAGTCCCTGTGGTTCGAAAAAAAAGGAAAAAAAGAAGGAATATTGCCTTTCCTGAAGAGCAGAGCAAACGACAGCATCCTCGGGTAGGTTTAGTACGCACACTAAACAAACTGACTTTCTTAATACTTAAAATTAAGAGCTGTATTTAATGAAAATGTAACAAATGACTCGAGCCAGTATATGCAATACCGAGATCGATACCCTCCATCTACATGCTATATTGTCAGTGCTTTTTAGATATCAGCAAAGTTTAATCTTGTTAAAAGTTCATGGGCTTTATAGATCACTTTATATTGCAACTGTGGGGAAAATGCTGGAGTGACTTATCCTGTTATAGCGGAGAAATACAGCAAACAGAGATGATGTAAAAAAAAAATGCTTAAATAAGAGAAGCTTTGAGGAGTTTATTAAAAACCATAGATCAACTTAAGGGTGAATTTTTTAAAACTATATGCCTGTAAACCATGATCTTTGACATACAGTTAATAATGTATCAGTGGTTTGTATTTAGGTTTGTACGTTTTATAGGTCCAGCTGGGCTTAAAAATGAGACCCGAATCTTGCTGTGAGCACTTCTTTGTGATATTTTGTGAAGTAGGTTTTTACACTTTGTGGCAGTGTTAAGATGAGTCACACCTTCTCTGCCTGTTTAATAGAATTCTACTTGGTTAGAGACAAAGATAAGGACTAGCAAACGAGGGAAAACAAAATCTACCTAGCAGCCTTATGAGGCACATTAATATGAATTATCTTAGTAGTTTAATCTAAACAAGATCTACACTGCGAAGACAAAATATAACTTTATATATTTTATATAAATTTAACCTGTTTACTAATCTGCTACAGGCCATACTTGAATCTTCAACTAAACACATATTTAGTTTAAACCACATCTTTTCTTCTGGTTCATTGATTATCCTTTTCTCTGTCTACAATTAAGACAGACGCCAAACTGGTACACTTGTGAATAGATGACCAGACCTTGGACCAGTTCTCAAAGTGCATCATTTGTTCATACAGGCATGGTTTGTTAGAATACCATAGTGAATCATCTGCCTCCATCTCATCCTGTTCTGTCACATCAACCCTCTGCATGACCTCCTTCAGTATATTCATAAACCTTTTCCTTCATATGCAACATCCTTTTCCTTGTACGTCCACTATCCCTCCTCTAAATGGATTGAAATCTGGTCTCTACCCACTCCACCCTGCCTGTGCTCTCTTCTTCACCTCTCTTGCATTAGGGTATTAAACTCATTTACCTTTGCTACCAATACTCCCTGCATCTTTCCTGCTACATGTGTCTCCCTCTCATTCACACACAAGTATTTTGTCTTGCTTCTTCTGACTACCATTCCTCTTCTTTCCAGTCCATACCTCCACCTTTTAAGGACAGGACAAAACACCATTGGTGCATTTATATACATGCTTAGCCTCGTTCTGCTGGTTTCTTCCTGTTAAAAGGGAGTTTTTCCTTCCCACTGTTGCCAAAGTGCTGGCGCATAGGGGGTCATATGATTGTTGGGTTTTTCTCTGTATGTATTATTGTAGGGTCTACCTTATAAAGGTACAATATAAAGCTGTTGTTGTAATTTTGCGCTGTATAAATAGAATAGAATTGAATTGAAATTGAATATATCAGTATCAAGCTTGTGTTCCCACTAAAAAAAATAAAAGTATAATAAAAACAGCATAATATAATAATAATGATAATAATAACAATGTTGAGTAAAATCCAACAAAAATATATTAAGGAAATGTTTATTTAGCTAAATAGTTACTGATTAAGGGGGATATCCTTGCAATAAACTGACTGGATTATTTTCAAACAAATTTGACCATTCAATTTAGCATTTTACATTGTACCTATGTAACAAAATTAGTTGGAAAATGTAAATGTAATCAAATTACTTAAAGTCAACATCTTAGTCATGTCTTTCCTATTTTAACTAATGAAGCCAAGACCACGGGCAATGGAGATTACCCTAAGGAGATCTTAAGAAATGTAACTGTAGCAAGTTTTCTGTTGTTTTGTCCATTACTGACTGTATGTTGCCTACCTTGGACTGCATTTCTGACTGCACTGAACCAGAACAGATACACTTAAATGACCTATAGTGCAACAAAATGATGTGGAAAAATCTATCCTTGTGTGGTCATATAGAAATCCATATGTCCTTCTGTGGACAAAACCACTTTCATCATATTACTCTTTTCTGAATACATCAAGAACTCAGCATTTTAAACTTCCAACTGTGATCCCTCTGATCACTCACCACATAATGTATTCCCCTCTGGGTATAACAGATGTAACCCCCCCCCCCCCCCTTTTTTTGAAAGTAACCTAAAAGATTTATTCTAATGATTTTCATCATTGAAACAGTTTACGAAAACGAGCTGTGTGACTGTAAAGAGAATTTGAGCAGGATTGTGCACTATGAAAACATTCAATGTAATGGAAATGAAGGTGTAGAGTTCTGTGTTTTGGAAGCTCACAAATAAACCAGCAATGAGAAAACAGAAGAAAATAATTTGCAGAAAGCTTTTGGATGGAGGCGGCGAAAGCCTGGGGCAAGAAAAAGGTTAATATGACAAATAATTGGAGAGCGGTACAGCCACTATCGGCGTTATTAAATTGAGGGATGTGAAGGAGGTCGGATTAAAGGTATTATGAGTTTTTTCTTTTTCTATTTTTTTTTAAATTGGTTGCCAAAAATCCAGCACTAAATCTGTGAGAACAGTGGGTATATGGCCCAAATCATTTCAGGACTCGAGCGTCTATTGTATCTGGAGTTCTATTTCTTTCCCGACATGAGGGGAGTACTCCCAGAATATGAGAGGACAGGATCCTGAATTAGATATGGAGAATTAATAATTGATGGTACCACAGCCGCTCACAGACACACATGCCCAACATGCCCACTCACACACTCACATGTGGAATCTCAGCAAGTTGTTGGGATCTGTACTGCAAAGGTCACGAAAGAGTTAAGTTTCCCCTTGTTAGCTACATATGGTCAAATGAAATATTAAGCTTCTCAGAAAGAGAATGCTTGATATTGGGCTTACCGTGGCAGAAGACCGACTGAATGGAGACCTACTCACAGTATGAAGTGAATTAAAACACTTAAAAGGGCCAGTAAATTACAGTTAAGAGCAGAAGCTGAAATAGTCACTTGAAAAGGCCAAATATGTTTTAAATGTGGTGTCTAAGTGTAAAAAGAATCGTGCTTATGATGAAAACCACCCCAAGGCCTCAGTTTATCTCTCATACAGGTCATAAATTCCCCCCGCTTGAACAGCAAGTTTCAGGTGGGTGTGATTTAAGTGGTTGCGTTTTACGAAGCTATGCGTATAATAACGTGCCTTAAAGAGCTTAAAGTATACCCAAGAAAAGCAACAAGAGAAGATGCTGTCTCTCATCCCTGTCATCTCAGCCGGGACAAGGTGTGACCGATTGCACGGACTTGATCGACTACTTTGCATGACGTATAATCAGATAAAATGGCCATCACTCGGTCTCTATCGCGCCATAAATCATCACTGAGATATGGAGAAATATGTATTCTCTTTCACCATAAATCATGGTTATCCCTCATCTAAGAGTCAATTATCTAAC